>NW_026590466.1:182157-274645 GCF_907164565.1 Psammomys obesus
GATCCCTGGACGTCTTCACTGCACTGATTCTCAAGCGTGAGAGTGAACTGGTAAAGCAGATTGAGAACAAATGATTTATTAGGTAGAAATTAAAACTACTCCATGTAAAGGAAGCTTTTTGAAAGAAGAAAAGATTATTATTTTCAAAATATACCACTTCTAGGTGAAATAAGGTAGATTTGACAATATAGACAGCATCATAGGTGTTCTGAATCTGAATGAGTACATTGGGAAATTGAGCACAAACCTGAGAAATACAAGACATGATAGGAAAACCTGTGATAACCTAAGAAGTAATACTGTGGTTTTTATTGTTTCTTGGTGGTTTTAAGAGATGAGACATATATTTAAAAAGAGGAAAACAAGGATAATTGCTGAGATCTTAAGAATGGGGTATGTGAAAAGATTGAATTTCGTAAAGAAGTATAATACAGCTTTTAAAATGGAAAGCAGAGCATAAAACTTGGCATGTACAGTTGTAGGTGGTGGTAGATTCAGTGATGAGAGACTGAATATTCTCTTTGGATCGTATCTATGTATTCCATGAAATAAGGCCATCAGGTTGTGAATGTGCTGTCATCAGGGAGATTAGGTAGGGCTGAGGCTTCCAAACTTGTGATTTAACCAAGTAAATTCGAGTCAGAACAGAGTAAGAATTATATGCAAAGAGGCAATGTTAATGATTGGTTATAACATTTGAGGTTGGAAAAAGAAAACTGAAAATAACAGACATAGGGGCAACAGTAAATAGAAGGAAGGGTTCATGAATTTTTGGTCTTGAAGGATTGCTCACCCATAATATCAAAATGAGTAAGCTACAGTGGAAAGTGTGTTAGTATTATCTCATAATATGTGGAGAAAGAGTTTTCATAATACTTAAAGATTAGATTCTGGAAGCATAATATTTTGGATCTGATTCAGACTTCAATAATAGCTAAAATTGGAACAACAGACACTGTACCATTGTAACTCAATTTTCTCATCTTTGAAATTAAATAGTGAGCATTTCCTTAATAAGATTCAAAATCACATCTGCCATGGAGTTAACACATATTTGCCATTACCAGCACTATAGAAAGGTGTGTTATCAACAATGGCAAAATATAGAGTACAAGTACTTAAATGAGTAGATAAAGTAGGTTACAACGCAAAGTCAATGGTGAAGAATAGGTTAAGAAATTGAGTGGGTACAATAGTAATGGGAAGGGGGACTGCCTCTGAGATAATCAGATAGGCCTGCTCTTTGATCACCTGCCCCTGAGGGGAGAGCAGTCTTACCAGGCCACAGAAGATGGCAATGCAGCCATTCCTGATGGGATCTGATAGACTAAGTTCAGAAGGAAGGAGAGGGGGCCCTCCCCTATCAGTGGACTTGGGAGGGGCAAGCGAGAAGAAGGGGGGAGGGGAAGGCTAGGAGAGGAGGAGGGAGGGGCTTATGGAGGGATACAAAGTGAATAAACTGTAATTAATAAAAAATAAAAAAGATATAAAAAAGAAATTGAAAGGACAGAGTTATTGGAAAATCATATGTGTAGACATTACTGGAGTAATAAGCTATATATTGAATATTAGTAATTTCTACTCACTTACATGAGCTGCATGCTTCTAATCCCAGCTACTAGAGATACTGAAACAGGAAGATCATGAGTTTCTACTGTTTTGTGCAGTGTAGAATCTGGCTTTGAAAATTCCTACTCCATGACTTGGAGGATGATTTTTGCTGGTTAGTGGTAAAGGCAGCAATTGTATAAAATTAGTGACAAAAAGTACCAAAATAAAATATTGATGGCATTTATTATGAAAACAATTCCTTTTAAGGAATGCTTTTAAAGATTAATTTAAAGGGATGTTTTGAATTTAAAATTTTAGTCCAGGGGATTACCTTAGTTGTAGTCTTTTTTTTAGCATGAGTGAAGTCAAGAACAGCATTAAGAGCAACAAATTTCATACTTAATTGTTATTACACAGCTTTCCATTTATACTTCTAGGGTATTTTTAATCATCAACAGAAGACTTTTCAACAAACTAGAATGCTTCACACTGACAGCCTGAAAACAGTTAATCAGGCAGATGATGAGTTCTTAAAGGTATGTCATAAATTTTAATGTCATGCATTCTCTTAACACATTTTAAAATTTAACCTACTTTCTATTATGAATAAGTGACTGTGAATGAAGTGATAAGTGATTTGGCAGATTTTTCAAAATTTTGGCAAGGAATTATTCAAAACAGGAAATATTTAGACTTTTTTTATTAGAAATGTGCCTGTGCTTCAAATGCATAATATATTCTCGTCATAACTATCTGTCTTTGTGTATCCAGTATTTGCTAAATAAGGAAATGCTTAGTTGATATTGCCCAATCTTTTTGTTTCCAAATGTATTATAGAAGCATTTCATTATATAATAGATTTTAAAATAATTACAGGCACCAAAGTAATTTCCTATAATCATAAAAGAGAGTCTAGAACAAAGAAGGTGTGGGTTAAAATTCATGGACTGAAGAAATGGCTCTGCTGTTAAGAGTACTTGCTGCTCTGTCAGAGGATTGGAATTTGCTTCCCAGAACGCACATCAAGAAGCACACAAGTCCAGCTGCAAGACATAGCACACTCTTGCTAGCCTCCATGAACACCCACCTACTTGTGTGTACAAGTATAGACACACCCACATAAATAAATGATAAAATTTTTACAAAAGTTATAGAGTTAAAGGATTTTATATAAGTAGATAGGCATATCAAGGTCCAAACAGTAGTTTTAAGACACTTTGAAAGAACTTTATACTCATTTCTATAAACATCAAAGAGCGAGTCTTAAGTCCAATTAGAGAGATGTTATTGCCAAGGTTTTCATGCCCCTACTCCACCTTTAGAGTTATCATGCCATGTTGGCAGTTGTTGTGGTTCATGTTCCCTCTGGCTAAGTAGGACTATTGGTTGCCTACCTCCTTTTGAAACTTTTTTACCACCTTCTGGTACCATGTAAGCTAGTTCCCAAGTAGGAGACTTTCAGGTCAGTTACAGCTTGGGTCCTCTGGGTCTGGGCCCAAAGTGTGCGAAAGAATAGTTGAGTTTTTAAAAAATCAATTTGTATATTTAGCAAAGAATTGGTTAAATATTGTCTGCTATGTAAGCTATCTAAAACATTATTTTCTGCAAATATAATCTGTAACTTCCTGTTCTATAAGATCCCTTCCATTTACTACATCTACTCATTAACCTCATCTCTGTACATAATTGCTTTATGTAAACCCACAGGCGATGGACTTCCATTCTTTGGATATATTCTTTCCTTAGAATGTTGTTAATTCCCATATTTTTGAAACCTTATTCTTTTGCCAACCTACTTGGAATTGCCCCGTTTTCTACACTGTAGCTAAAAATTGATTTATTTCCATTCCATTTATGAAGTGTTTGAATAATTTTGTTTGCATGGGTTTTCTTTTTGCATTGAAAGTTGTGAGCTACTTTGTCATTTTTTTAAATTCTCTCCACACATTTACATAACAGTACACCTTAAGTACTAGGCAAAAGTAACGTGTTAGTTAATTAACTTAATTTTTTCAATAGATATGGGAGAACGGGCAAATGATGCCAGTTCTGGGAAGCCTGAGAGTGAAGCATGTGAAGATGGAGTGTAGCTTGAGCTAAACACTATGATCATATAAAAAAAATATGTACCAAATTGTAGTTTTTGTTTTATATAGCTTGGGAAAAATATTGTAATACAGATCATTTAATTATCATTCACACTGACTGTTAATCATAGTAAACCATAAGCTGATATTTGAGAACCTTTTAAAAAGTCATACGCACTAATTCCACTTTTGGATTTTCTAGTGTTTCCAATTCTACACATTTTTGTTCTTTCTCCCTTTTTAAGTATTTGGTCTTATGTGGCTCACACTGGCCATGGTCTTCATAAATACCTGAGAACTCCAAATCCCTCTGCCTTCACCTCTCTTCTGCTAAGATTACAAGTGTGTCCCATTGCTTTGTTTACATTGTGCCAGGGATCAAGTGGAGGGTTCATTCATGCTGGGCAAGCACTCTACCAACCACCATAACTGCCCAGCTCCACCCTGCTTTTTGAGACTGGGTCTTACTATGTTGTCCAAATTAGTGCCAAGTTCTTTATGCTCTCAAGTGAGCTTTAGGGAGACTTGGAGCCACACTTTCTTTTTTCTCTCTCTAACCTTAACATGTCACTTGAGTATTAATTCACACAGAGTTCACTCACACAAAGTACACTACTTTCATAATGTTATAATAATCTTTGATTCACTTGTTCACAGACACACGAATATATATATATATATATATATATATATATATATATATATATATATATATATATATATATATTATGGGGTGAATTTGGGTGTATTCTAATGTTTTTATGAAGATGGAATTGATACTGTATATTATTTGAATATGAAGAGATTCTTAAGTTTTAAAACTATCTTGAGAACCTGTGATGAAATGTAGTTTTGGAACTAAAGCATTCTTTTGTGCTTTAGGTTTTGGAGGATTTGTAGAAGAATTATACCAATGTACTTAACTGTATACACAATGAGTTTCAAAAGCAGAAGACTCTGCTGCAAAGAAAAATTACAGGTGGTTAAATATTGAATTGTAGAAACATGGAAGAGTACAAGTACCAAAATATTTTGTTTCCCTTAAAGACAACACTTCAAAAAGATTATTCTGGTGAGTTGAGGAAAACAAGAACCTGAGCTATATAATTTGCATTACCTTAGACATATGTCTTTGAAGTTTAACTGTATTTTATGCCATCTTTGATCATTAGCTTTATAAAATGTAGTACTTCTATTCCTGTAGACTTCCAAATAAAATTTCATCAGCTTTTTACCTGTGGGAGCAAATTTCTCTTACAATGTTAATTAACTTTTATGAATAAAGATTTTGTAGGGGAAGCATGGGATGGGGACACATGCCTTTAATCCCAGCACTTGGGAGACAGAGGCCAGTGTGAGTTCAAGGCCAGCCTGGTCTACAAAGCAGCAGTTGCCTAAGACCAACTGTAAACACAACTATTTACATTACAATTCATATCAGTAAGGTCCAGGACATTCATGGCTACATAGTGAAAGCTTGATTCGAAAGAGAACAACAAAATGTAGGTTTGGGATTTAGAATAAGTCCATTTGTTATCAATCACAAAGCACAAAGGATGAGGCAGTGGGACACTAGGCAACATCTTACCCCACCTCATATTGTCAAGTTTCCACTGGAGAAGATGAGCTAATCAAGACTTACTTATAGAACATAGGTAAGATGTTACTGACAGAAATGTTGGTGACAACAGGGGTGGCCACACAACCTGCTGTGTTGTTGTGTACAGGATTAGGGAAACACACAGGTACATGTAGAGCATAGACAACTCTGAACCTGACTCCACTCCAGCACACAGCTTCATTTACATGACAGGGTTTATGTCTCCTGACCCTAGTGCTCAGTCTCAGTTTTCAACTAAAAACTCAGGGACAATCCAGCTCAAAATGTGCTCTGGTGACTTAACGCATGTCCTGGTCCTGTTCTGTCCTGAACAGAAGGTTTGGATGGGCAATGGAAACTTAGACGCTGTCAATGTGTGAGTGATCCTTCTTAGGATTCCATGACACAACATCAAGCTTCAAAAGATGAAGGTCAGGAGACAGCAGTTGTAATGCAGGCTTGAGTTCAGAGGGAAAAGCAGGAAGCCAGTCCTCACAGGAAGACAGCTTGTTTTGGTTTTCAGTATCTTGGTTATTGAAAAATCTTTTGAATCTATGAACTATGAGTGGGAGTTATTTCATCCCTGCCAATCTCTCTAGCAGTTGGAGCATTTCTTTGTGTATCTGGGGCTGATTAAAGGACAAAAGCCAAATTTAAAGCCTTGGCATTTTTAGGATCCATTGGGTCAAGAGGGTGTAAATTTGGAAAGATTTCAGTAATTCCTTGAGAAGTGCCCCATAAAACTCTTCTGGGCTGTGAAGATCCTTAGTGGTCATAGAAAAAAATTGTGATTTTTCAAGATGCATCCTGAATTACAGACATAACAAAGCACTGAAAAGTGTCTAGGTTCTGAGAACCAGCATATATATTGCAATCCCAATCAGGGTGCTTGGATGGGAAAGTTGCCTCAAAAGTGAGTAGCTTTTCCGTATTCATACAGTGGCTGAGGCCAAAAAGCATTCCCTGACTCTGCTAATTATATAATCCCTTTCCTCTGAAGTAGATAGTCAGAAGGAGCAGCTGCCAAACATTCAGGTAGATCAGTGAGTACAGAGGACAGACTGTGAATCTAAAAACAGGAAGTCTCCCTTCCTTATTTACCAAGAAAGTAAGCAAGAACTGCTAATTGATGCACACATATATAAAACATATGGCTTTCTTGCTTTTATAGAAAAATCCATTGGTCTTAGAATCCAAAAACTCAAAAATATTTGATAAAAGCAATAAACATTTCTTCATCCTCAGTACTTCCAATCTTACTAATGCTAACTACCTCAAACCTAATTTCTATAATCAGCCTAACTAAATTAATTGACTTTCCACTTTACGTGATCAAATCTATAAAATACTCATTCTCAGTTTGATCCCACTAACACCGTTCATTTAGTCAAACACAGAACCCATAATTATCTCCTAACATTCAATAACTATAAACTCAATAAAACTAACAATTAGCTTCAAAATAGACCTATTCTCCATTCTATTTTTATCCGTAGCCCTATATATAACTTGATCAATCATAGAATTCTCCTCATGATATACACACTCAGACCCACAATTAAACTGTTTTGTTAAATATCTCCCATTATTCTTATAATTACTATAATTATCTTAACCTCAGCTAACAACCTATTCCGACTCTTCATTGGCTTAGAAGGAGTAGGAATTAAATCATTCCTACTTTATGGCTGATGATATGGATGAACCGATGCATACACCAGAGCCCTACAAGCAATATTGTACAATCGCGTTGGAGATGTAGGACTAATAATAGCAATGACATGATTCTGCCTAAACACAAAATCCTGAGAACTACAACAAACACCATCCCTAAAACATCCAGAAATTCTACCACTCCTAGGGCTTCTAATTGCAGTCACAGTTAAATCAGCTCAATTCTGATTACCCCCATGACTCCCATCAACCATAGAAGGTCCAACACCAGTTTCATCCCTACTCCACTCAAGCACATTAGTAGTAGCAAGGATTTTCCTACTAATCCGATTTTACCTCCTAACCTCAAATAATAACCTTATACTAACATTAATACTATGCCTAGGCTTCCTCACACTATTCACAGCCATCTGTGCAATAACCCAAAATGATATCAAAAAAATTGTAGCATTCTCCACATCAAGTCAACTAGGGTTAATAATAGTCACTTTAGGAATTAGCCAACCATTCCTAGCCTTCCTACATATTTGCAACCATGCTTTTTTCAAAGCTATACTATTCATGTATTCTGGATCAATCATTCACAGTCTAAATGACGAACAAGACATCTGAAAAATAGTTAATATTATAAACATACTCCCCTTTACCTTATCCTGTTTAACTGCTGGAAGCTTAGCATTAATTGGTATACCTTTTCTTACAGGATTCTACTCAAAAGATTTAATCATTGAAGCCATTAATTCATCCTACACCAATGCCTGAACCCTTCTAATAACACTGATTGCCACATCCATAACAGACATTTACAGCATAAGAATCATTTACTTTGTTACCATGACTAATCCATTATTTCCTTCACTTATCTATAAACAAAAACAACCCAAAACTCATCAACCCCATTAAGTGCCTAGCGTTAGGAAGTATCCTTAGCAGGGTTGATCATTTTCCATAATCTACCCCCATCCAACATTCAAATCCTTACAATACCCTGATATGCCAAATTTTCAGCCCTAATTGTTACAATCCTGGGATTAACTATAACATTTGAACTTAATAATTTTACTACCGACTTCTCAAACAAAAAAACCATCAAACCTTTCACTCTTCTCAAACCTACTAGGATATTTCCCAACAATCATACAGGGACTTACTCCTGTAAAAACACTCAATATAAGCTTTCACACAGCAACAAATCTCCTTGATTTAATTTGACTAGAAAAATTAATCCCAAAATTCATCTCCACTTATAACATACACCTGTCAAAAATTATAAGCAACCAAAAAGGCCTTATTAAAATTTATTTTTATCATTCCTAATTTCACATTATTCACATCTTACTTTTCATTTAATTTTCCCGAGTAATTTTAACAATATCAAAAACACCAACAAATAATGATCACCCAGCTACAATCATTAATCAAGCAACACAACTATACATAGCTGCTATCCCAATACACTCCTCACCAACAATACCCATTTCATCAACCCTATAAACCACTCAATTATCTATACCATAAATTTCTACTCCAAACTCAACCGTCATATAACTACCCATCACACAAATCACCGCTAACTCCATTAACAACCATAAAACCAAAGACAGTGAAAAACCTGGAAAAAAAAAAAAAAGAAGCAGATACATCCAAGAGGAGCAGACGGGTGGAAATAATCAAACTAAGGGCAGAAATCAATCAATTAGAAACAAATAAAACTATCCAAAGAATCAATGAAACAAAAAGCTGGTTCTTTGAGAAAATCAACAAGATAGACAAACCCTTAGCCAAACTAACTAAAAAGCAGAGAGAAACTATCCAAATCAACAAAATCAGAAATGAAAATGGGGACATAACTACAGACACTGAGGAAATCCAAACGATTATTAGGTCATACTACAAAAGCCTATATGCCACAAAATTTGAAAATCTAAATGAAATGGATAACTTTCTTGACAGATTCCATCTACCAAAATTAAGTCAAGATCAGGTAGAAAGACTGAATAGCCCTATATCTCCCAAGGAAATTGAAGCAGTCATTAACAGTCTCCCCTCCAAAAAAAGCCCTGGACCAGATGGCTTCAGTGCAGAATTCTACAAGACCTTCAAAGAAGTGCTAACACCAATTCTCCTCAAACTATTCCACAAAATAGAAACAGAAGGAACACTACCAAACTCATTCTATGAAGCCACAGTCACCTTGATACCTAAACCACACAAAGATCCAACAAAAAAAGAGAACTTCAGACCTATCTCTCTTATGAACATTGATGCAAAAATACTCAATAAAATACTTGCAAACAGAATCCAAAAACACATCAAAGATATCATCCACCATGACCAAGTAGGCTTCATCCCAGGCATGCAAGGGTGGTTCAACATACGGAAATCCATCAATGTAATCCACCACATAAACAAACTGAAGGAGAAAAACCACATGATCATCTCCTTAGATGCGGAAAAAGCATTTGACAAAGTCCAACACCCATTCATGTTTAAAGTCTTGGAGAGATCAGGGATACAAGGCACATACCTAAAGATAGTAAAGGCAATATACAGCAAGCCTATAGCCAACATCAAACTCAATAGAGAGAAACTTAAATCAATCCCACTGAAATCAGGGACAACACAAGGCTGCTGATTGTCTCCATATCTCTTCAACATAGTACTTGAAGTCCTAGCCAGAGCAATAAGACAACTAAAGGAGATCAAGGGGATACAAATCAGAAAGGAAGAGGTCAAAGTGTCACCATTTGCCGATGATATGATAGTATACATGAGCGACCCCAAAGATTCAACCAGAGAACTCCTTCAGCTGATAAACACCTTCAGCAAAGTGGCAGGATACAAAATCAACTCGAAAAAATCAGAAGCCCTCTTGTATACCAAAGACAAAAAGGCTGAGAAAGAAATTAGGGAAACAACACCCTTCACAATAGCCACTAATAACATAAAGTACTTTAGTGTGACTCTAACCAAGCAAGTGAAAGACCTGTTTGAGAAAAACTTCAAGTCTCTGAAGAAAGAAATCGAAGAAGATATCAGAAGATGGAAAGATCTCCCTTGCTCATGGATTGGTAGGATTAACATTGTGAAAATGGACATACTAACAAAAGCAATCTACTGATTCAATGCAATTCCCACCAAAATAACAACTCAATTCTTTACAGACCTTGAAAAAAAGATTCTCAGCTTCATATGGAGAAACAAAAAACCCAGAATCTCCAAAACGATCCTGTACAACAACAGATCATCTGGAGGTATCTCCATCCCCGATCTCAAGCTGTACTACAGGGCAACAGTAATAAAAACTGCCTGGTATTGGCATAGAAACAGAAAGGAGGATCAATGGAACCGCATAGAAGACCCAGAAATAAACCCACCCACCTATGAATACTCAATATTTGACAAAGAAGCCAAATCCATTCAATGGAAAAAAGACAGCATCTTCAACAAATGGTGCTGGAACAACTGGATGTCTACATGCAGAAAAATGAAAATAGATCCATATTTATCACCCTGCACAAAACTAAAGTCAAAGTGGATCAAGGACCTCAACATAAAACCAGATAATCTAAATCAGTTGGGAAAAAAAGTGGGGAACAGCTTAGAACTCATTGGCACAGGAGACAACTTCCTGAACAGAACACCAACAGCACTGGCTCTAAGAGCAACAATCAATAAATGGGACCTCATGAAACTGAAAAGCTTCTGTAAAGCAAAAGACCCTGTCATTAAAATAAATAGACAGCCTACAGATTGGGAAAGAATCTTCACCAACCCTTTATCTGACACAGGGCTAATATCCAGTATATATAAAGAACTAAAGAAGCAGAAAAGCAAGAAACCAAGTAATCCAATTAAAAAATGGGGAACAGAGCTAAACAGAGAATTCTCGAAAGAGGAACATCGAATGGCAGAGAAACACTTAAAGAAATGCTCAACCTCATTAGCCATTAGGGAAATGCAAATCAAAACGATCCTGAGATTTCACCTTACACCCATCAGAATGGCCAAGATGAAAAACTCAAGTGATAGCACATGCTGGAGAGGTTGTGGAGAAAAGGGAACCCTCCTCCATTGCTGGTGGGAATGTATACTGGTACAACCACTTTGGAAGCCAATCTGATGCTTTCTCAGACAACTAGGAGTAGTGCTACCTCAAGATACAGCTATACTACTCCTAGGTATATACCCAAAATTTGCTCAAGTACACAACAAGGACATTTGTTCAACCATGTTCGTAGCAGCTTTATTTGTAATAGCCAGAACTTGGAAACAACCCAGATGTCCATCAACGGAGGAATGGATACAGAAATTGTGGTATTTTTACACAATGGAATACTACTCAGCAATCAAAAAGGAGGAAATCATGAAATTTGCAGGCAAGTGATGGGATCTAAAAAAGATCATTCTCAGTGAAGTATCCCAGAAGGAGAAAGACAAACATGGTATATACTCGCTTATATAGACCTACAAGATATGAAAAACATAATGAAATCTACACACCTAAAGAAGATAATCAAGAAAGTGGACACAGGTGAAGATGATCAATCTTCATTTAGAAAGACAAATGGAATGTGCATTGAACGTATGACAGGAGTCTACCACAAAAGGCAGCTGAAAGACTCTACCTAGCAGTGTTTCAAAGCAGACACTAAGACTCATAACCAAACCATGGCAGAGTGCAGGGAATCATATGAAAGAAGGGGAGTTAGTATGATATGGAAAGGATAGGAGCTCTACAAGGACCAAATATATCCGGGCACAGGGACTTTTCTGAGACTGACACTCAACCAAGGACCATCTATAGATATAACCTAGAACTTCTGCTCGGATGTGGCCCGTGGTAGCTCAGTAACCAAGTAGTTTTCCAAAGTAAGGGGAACAAGGACTATTTCTAATAGGATCTCAAGGGCAAGCTCTTTGACACCCCCCCCCAAAGGGGAGGAGCAGTCCTGTTAGGCCACAGAGGAGGACTTTGCAGCCAGCCCTGAAGATACATGATAAAACAAGGTCAAATGAAAGGGGAGGAGGGGAGGAGGTCCTCCAATATCAGTGGACTTGGAAAGGGGCAGGGAGGAGACCAGGGAGAGAGTGTGGGGTTGGGGAGGGAATGAGGGAGCGGGATACAGCTGGGACACAGAGTTAACAAAATGTAACTAAAAAGAAAAATAAAATTAAAAAAAAGTTATTCAATCAGAACTTCAAGTCTCCAGATATTCCTCAGAAGCCATAGCAGTAGTATAACCAAAAACAGCCCTCAGACCTCCCAAGTAATTAAAAAAACAAAACAAAACAGCCAAACCTATAAAAGGTCCACCATAACCTAAAACAATTAGACAACCTAAACAACCACTAAGTACTAAAACTAACCCGCCATAAATAGGAGAAGGCTTCAAAGCCACCCCGATACAACCCATCAAAAACAATAAACTCAAAATAAATATATAATTAGTCATTATTCTTACATAGCATTAAACTATGACGAATGACATGAAAAATCATCGTTGTTATTCAACTATAAGAACACTAATGATAAATAACCGAAAAACTCACCCACTATTAAAAATAGTTAACCACTCATTCATTGACCTCCCCACCCCTCCCAACATTTCATCTTGATGAAACTTTGGATCATTACCAGGAATCTACTTAATTATCCAAATTGCCACAGGCCTATTTTTAGCCATACAATATACAGCAGACACAACAACATTCTCATCAGTATCACACATCGGCCGAGATGTAAACTAAGGATGATTAATTCGTTATATACATGCAAAGGGAGCCTCAATATTCTTTATCTGCCTATTCATCCACATTGTACGAGGAATCTACTATGGATCTTATATTTTCACCGAAACATGAAACATCGGAGTAATCCTTCTATTTGCCGTAATAACCACCGCATTTATAGGCTACGTATTACCATGAGGACAAGTATCCTTCTGAAGAGCCACAGTCATTACAAATTTATTTTCAGCAATCCCATCCATCAGACCAACAATTATAGAATGAATTTGAGGAGGATTCTCAGTAGACAAAGCCACCCTGACAAGTTTTTTCACATTCCACTTTATCCTACCATTCATCATCACTGCCCTGGTCCTAGTACACCTTTTATTTCGTATTATTTCAGTAATACAAAACTGGATCTAATAATCCAATGGGCATCAACTCAAATGCAGATAAGATCCCCTTCCATCCATACTACACAGTCAAAGACTTATTAGGTGTAATTATATTAATCTTATTCTTCATACTCATAGTGTTTTTCTTTCCTGACTCTCCGGAGACCCAGACAACTATACACCAGCCAACCCACTAAACACCCCACCCCACATTAAACCTGAATGATACTTCCTATTTGCCTACATTATCCTTCGCTCAATCTCTAACAAACTAGGAGGTGTCCTAGCTCTAGTACTTTCAATCCTCATTTTAATAATTTTACCGCTAATCTACACATCAAAACAACGAAGTCTCATATTCGGACCAATCTCTCAAATATTATATTGAATTGTAGTAGCTAATCTTGTGATCCTTACATGAATTGGAGGTCTACCAGTAGAACACCCCTTCATTATCATTGGCCAACTAGCTTCAATCAGTTATTTCTCAATTATTCTAATCTCCCTACCAATTGCAGGAATTATTGAAGATAATATATTAAAATGATACAATCTATGTCCTGATAATATAATTACTACTTTAGTCTTGTAAACCAAGAATGAAGACATCAAGAAGGAAGGGTGGCACCCTCTGCTATCAACACCCAAAGCTGACATTATGCTTAAACTACTTCTTGAAATTTATTTTGTACATAATATTATCTAGTACACAATACTTTTTATATGTATATCGTACATTAAATTATTTCCCACTAGCATATAAGCAAATATAATACATTAATGTAATAAAAACAATACTTACATATCAATTAACTATTTTAATCAACATGTCTAATAATAAAAACAAAAACATTAATACTCATCAATTATTACTGTAAATCGTCCATACCCCATTAAGTGATAACCCTGCTTTTCCAAATGAATATCCCCCACCCCATGTGGTTTATATATCTACTATCCTCTGTGAAATCAACAACCCACCCACCAGTATTCCTCTTCTTGCTCCAGGCCCATTAAACTTAGGGGTAGCTACACTGAAACTTTATCAGACATCTGGTTCTTACTTCAGGGCCATAGAATGTTTAATCGCCCACTCGTTCCCTCAAATAAGACATCTCGATGGTATCGGGTCTAATCAGCCCAGGACCAACATAACTGAGATTCAATGCATTTGGTAATTTTTCTTTTTTGGATGCCATGATTGAACATCGCAGTCAGAGGCGTGGTGCCCTCAGCTCACAGTAAAGCTGGACTTCCTATTCAAGCATCATCTGTCTGCATAAACAAATTCCGACAATATTAGACTTACTGTATTCAAGATATATTACTTAATGATTTTTAGACACAAATATTAATCAATTTATCCAACAAACTCCCTTACTCTCCCTTCTTGACAAACCCCTAAGACAAGCAGGTTACCTTCCCTTACATGATTAAAAAAATGACTTATTTTTAAGTTTTAGTAAAAATTTCCAAAAATTCTAACTAAGCAATTTCCCACTTAAATTTTTCTTTACTGGAAAATTCACATTTACAACTTTCACTTTAGTAATACTAATTTAATAACATTAGTAAATATTAACTTATTATTAATTCTACACTTACAATTTTTAAAGGCATGTAAACTTAAATGCTTGTTAATGTAGCTTAATATTAAAGCAAAGAACTGAAAATGCTTAGATGGACTTTTTAATCCCATAAACATAAAGGTTTGGTCCTGGCCTTATAGTTAATTCTAGGTAAGTTTACACATGCAAATCTCCACGAACCTGTGCCTAATCCCTTAGAAATTATTTTCAAACCTACAGAGAAACTATCAAGCACATATAAATAGCTAAAGACATTTTGCCCAGCCACACCCCCACGGGATTCAGCAGTGATAAAAATTTAGCAATAAACGAAAGTTTGACTAAGCTATACCTTAAAGTGTTGGTAAATTTCGTTCCAACCACCACCGTCATAAGATTAACTCAAACTAACTACCCTTAGGTGTAAAACGTGTTACTTCAATATTATAATAGAATTGAAACCCAATAAATGTGCAGAAGTTCATCATTAGGACCTAAATTCTCCCAGGAAGGTAATGCTAATATATTCATACACGATAGCTAAAATCCAAACTGGGATTAGATACCCCACTATGCTTAGCCTTAAACATAAATAATTTCCTTAACAAAATTATTTGCCAGAGAACTACTAGCCATTACTTAAAACTCAAAGGACTTGGCGGTGCTTTATATCCATCTAGAGGAGCCTGTTCTATAATAAATAAACCCTGTTCCACCTTACCACCTCTTGCTAAATCAGTTTATATACCGCCATCTTCTGTAAACCCTAAAAAGGAATGCAAGTAAGCGAAAGAACAAACATGAAAACTTTAGGTCAAGGTGTAGCCTATGAGTTGGAAAGTAATGGGCTACATTTTCTTACAAAGAACATCATGATGACTTTTATGAAACTTAAAAGATCAAGGAGGATTTAGTAGTAAATTAAGAATAGAGAGCTTAATTGAATTGAGCCATGAAGCATGCACATACCACCCATCACCCTTTTCTAATAACAAGTAAATATAAATACATAATTTTACATAAACAATTTATAAGAAGAGGTAAGTCGTAACAAGGTAAGCATACTGGAAAGTGTGCTTGGATCAATCACAGTGTAGCTTAAATTTAAAGCATCTGGCCTACACCCAGAAGAATTCATGAACATGAACACTTTGAACTAAACCTAGCTCTATGAAGAAAAAAATACAACCATAACTTTACCCAGAAACCAAACCATTCAGCCTAATTAAAGTATTAAAGAAAGAAATTTTACATAGAAGCTATAGAAAAAGTACCGCAAGGGAAAGATGAAAGAAATCTTCATAGTAAAAATAAGCAAAGATTTTCCCTTGTACCTTTTGCATTATGAGTCAATTAGAAATACACTAACTAAGAGAATTTTAGCTAGAACCCCCAAACCCAAACGAGCTACCTAAGAACAATTTTATGAATGAACCTGTCCATGTAGCAAAATGATGGGAAGATTTTTAGGTAGAGGTGAAAAGCCTAACGAGCGTGGTGATAGCTGGTTACCCAACAACGAATTTTAGTTAAACTTTAAGCTTACCACAGGAAATCTCAATGTAAAGTTAAAATATAGCCTAAAAAGGTACAGCTCTTTAGGCAAAGGATACAGCCTTTAGTAGTGAATAAACGATAAATAAAAACCATAGTTGGCCTAAAAGCAGCTGCCAATAAAGAAAGCATTTAAGCTCAAAATCAACAAAAATTTAATCCCCCCAAAAGATAACAATTCCTATAATTTAAATTGTGTCAATCTATAAACTTATGGATGAGACATTGTTGACATGAGTAACAAGAATTTAATTCTCCAAGCACAAGCGTATAACAACCCGGATAACCATTGTTAACTAATCAACTATATAATCAATATATAATATATATAATATAAATATATATATTGATAATATATAATATATATTATATAAATATATATATCGATTATATATAAATATATTGAATATATATAAATATATATAAATCAATATATATAAATACATATATATATATTTAAATGTTAGTCTGTCACAGGAGTGCAACAAAGGAAAGATAAAAAGAAATAAAAGTAACTAGGCAAACAAAAACCCTTCCTGTTTACCAAAAACATCACTTCTAGCATTCCAAGTATTAGAGGCATTGCCTGCCCAGTGACTAAGGTTAAACGGCCACAGTATTCTGACTGGGACTACAATGAACAGCTAAAGGAGCATTTAACTGTCTCTTATTTCTTATCTGTGAAACTGACCTTCCCGTGAAGAGGCAGGAATAACAAAACAAGACGAGAAGACCCTATGGAGCTTAAATTTATTAATTTAATTTCAACAACTCACAATCTAATGAAACAAAAACTGAAAACTAAATTAATGATTTGTGTTGGGGTGACCTCGGAGAATAAAAAAAAAATCCTAAAGATTGTAATTCGTGCCAACCACCCTTAATTCCTATAATTATGGCTGATGGGTCAAAATAAACACGCTTATCATAATTGACCCATCACTTGGTTGATGAACCAAATTACCCTAGGGATAACAGCGCAATCCTGTTTAAGAGTTCATATAGAAAACAGGATTTATGACCTCGATGTTGGATCAGGATGTCCCAATGGTGCAGCAGCTATTAATGATTTGTTTGTTCAACGATTAAAATCCTATGTGATCTGAGTTCAGACCGGAGTAATCCAGTTTCTATCTATTAACAATTTCTCCCAGTATGAAAGGACAAGAGAAATGGAACCAACTAGAAAATAGAGCTCTTAAATTAATTAATAAATCCATCTAAATTTAGTAATTAAGTCTAAACCCATATCTAGACAAGATGATTAGAGTGGCAGAACCAGGCTAATGCATAAGACTTAAAACCTTATTTATAGAGTTCCAAACCCACTCTCTAATAGTGCATTTAATAAACATTCTCCTATTCCTTATTCCAATTCTCATCGCTATAGCATTCCTAACACTAGGAGAATGAAAAATCCTAGTCTATATACAAATACAAAGAGGACCAAACATAGTAGGACCTTACGGAATACTACAACCATTTGCAGACACTATAAAACTAATCATTAAAGAGCCCTTATGACCATTAGGAATCTCAACCTCTCTATTGATAATCACACTCACAGTATCTTTAACACTAGCGTTAAGCTTATGAATCCCGCTTCCTTTACCTCACCCACTAATCAACCTAAACCTAGGAATACTTTTTATCCTAGTCATATCCAGCTTTTCAGTCTATTTAATTCTATGATCAGGATGAGCTTCAAATTCAAAATACACCCTATTTGGAGCCCTTCGAGCAGTAGCCCAATTTCCTATGAAGTAACCATAGCCATCATCCTGCTTTCCACATTTCTTTTTTTGTTTGTTTGTTTCTTTTTTATTGTTTATTATTATTAGTTACATTTTAATAACTCTGTATCCCGCTCCCTTATTCCCTCCCAATTCCTTTCTCCCTCTCTCATCTCCTCCCTGCCCCTTTCCAAGTCCACTGATTGGGGAGGACCTCCTCCCCTTTTGTCTGGGCCTGTTTTATCAGGTATCTTCAGGGATGGCTGCAAAGTCCTCCTCTGTGGCCTAGCAGGACTGCTCCTCCCTTGGAGGTTGGGGAGGTCAAAGAGCCTGCCATTGAGTTCCTGTCAGAGATAGTCCCTGTTCCCCTTACTATGGGAAACCAATTGGGTATTGAGCTACCACGAGCTTCGTCAGAGTAAAGTTTCTAGGTTATATCCATTGATGGTGTTTGGTTGGAGAAACAGTTTCAGAAAAAAAAACCCTGTGCCCAGATATATTTGGTCCTTGTGGGGCTCCTATCCTTTCCCTGTCATACTAACTCCCCTTCTGTCAAAGGTTTGGTTATGAGTCCTAGTATGTGTTTTGAAATGCTGCTTGGTAGGGTCTTTCAGATGCCTTCTGCGGTAGACTCCTGTCAGCTCACAACTGTCTGTAATGGCAATTCCACATTTCTAATAAGCGGATCCCTCTCCCTACAAACCCTAATTATCACCCAAGAAGCAACATGACTTATTTTCCCAGCATGACTCATAGCCATAATATGATTTATCTCAACCCTAGCAGAAACCACCGAAGCCATTCGACTTAACAGAAGGAGAATCAGAATTAGTCTCAGGGTTTGATGTAGAATACGCTGCAGGACAATTCGCTCTATTCTTTATAGCTGAATACACCAGCATTATCTTAAAAAAATGCCATCTCATCAATTGTTTTCCTGGGCCCATTCCAAAACAACACTCTTCCTGAAATTTACACTACTAATTTCATATTAAAAACACTATTCTTAACCATCCTATTTTTATGGATTCAAGCATCTTACCCTCGATTCCAATATGACCAACTCATACACCTCCTACGAAAAAATTTCCTACCACTCACCCTAGTACTTTGCACATGATATTAATCTTTATAGCAAGCATCCCACCCCGTATGTAGAAATATGTCTGACAAAAGAGTTACTTTGATGGAGTAAATCATAGAGGGATACATCAAACAGGGGGATAGTTAGGACTTGAGGCTTATCCAAAAAGGAGGTCCTCCAGTTATACAGATCAGAAGTAGAGAAAGGAACATGTACTAGTGATTTCCCCCTGCCCAGTAGGTAGTGGGTCTTATGACAATGGTAAAACAAATGTCCAGACATGTGTCAGGTCCAGAGCCTCATGGGCTTTTAAAGTTGCAAGCCAAAGGCAGTGAAGGAAGTAGAGGAAGTTGGGGAAAATTGCATATCTCCAATAGGAGGGATAGTGATGCTCACAGAGAGATAATGGAATTGAACACAATACAGATCGAGAGCGGGAAGTGAAAAAATTTAGGATGGGGGTAAGGGGCAGAGGAGGAAAGAGTGGGATGCAATGTTACAGAGGGTCCTTAGACTGGGGGATGGAGGAAGAATCTGGAGGAGATGGAGAAGTTACAGATGATAGAGATGAATGTGGGCTCTAGGAACGAATGCACAACCTTTTTTGGAGAGTGCACATCTCCATATTCTTCCTGAAACCATAGCATACATTGAAGGGGTAAGGGTTTAGAGCTTGTACAACCACTCTAGAAAGCAATCTGACGCTTTCTCAGAAAACTAGGAATAGCGCTTCCTCAAGATCCAGCTCTACCTCTCCTAGGCATATACCCAAAAGAGGCTCAAGTACACAATAAGGACATTTGCACAACCATGTTTGTAGCAGCCTTATTTATAATAGCCAGAAGCTGGAAACAGCCCAGATGCCCTTCAGTGGAGGAATGGATGCACAAATTGTGGTATGTCTACACAATGGAATATTACTCAGCAATAAAAAACAAGGAAATCATGAAATTTGCAGGTAAATGGTGGGATCTGGAAAAGATCATTCTGAGTGAGCTATCCCAGAAGCAGAAAGATGCACACAGTATATACTCACTCATATAGACATATAATATAGGATAAACCTATTAAACCTATGTACACCTAAAGAAACTAATCAAGAGGGAGGACTCTTGCTAAAATGTTCAATCCCTGTGCAGAAAGGCAAAGAAGAAGGAGAAAATAGGGAACAAATCAGGAGCCTGACACAGAGGGCCTCTGAAAGGCTCTGCCCTGCAGACTATCAAAGTAGATACTGAGACTTATGGGCAACCTTTGGGCAGAGTGCAGGAAATCTTAGGAAAGAAGGAGGAAATAGTAAGATCTGGAGAGGACAGGAACTCCACAAGGAGAGCAACAGAACCAAAATATCTGAGCACAGGGGTCTTTCCTGAGACTGATACTCCAACCAAGGCCTATGCATGGAGAGAACCTAAGACCCCTTCACAGATGTAGCCCATGACAGTTCAGTATACAAGTGGGTTCCATTATAAAAGGAACAGGGACTGTCTCTGACATGAACTGATTGGCCTGCTCTTGAATTACCTCCCCCTGAGGGGGAAGCAGCATTACCAGGCCACAGAAGACACTGCAGATACTCCTGATGAGACCTAATTGACTAGGATCAGAAGAAAGGAAAAGAAGACCTCTCCTATGGACTTGGGGAGGGGCATGCATGCAGAATGTGGAGGAAGGGAGGGATTGGGACAGGAGGAGGGAGGGAAACACAGGGGGGATACAAAGTGAATAAAGTGTAATTAATAAAGAATTAAAAAATTAAAAAAAACAGTTTAGAGGTGGTGGTCCTCATTTTAGGAGAAAAATTATGTGACTTGAATGAGTAAAAGATTAATGTGAACAACCTGGGAGCACTAACAATGAAGAGAATATTACTGCACTGAAAAAAACAGCAGCCATACCAGACCTCTCCAACTATGAAAGACCTGCCACAGCTTCCCCAGTGTTGGAACAAGTGAGAATCCACGATGCACGTCCACTTCAATGACTGGAAATTTCTTATGCGAAATGTTTGTTGTTGTTTTGGGTTTGTAGAAAAAATTAAAAAAAAATATTAATAATCAACAAACAGCAAACAATGGCTCCATAGGGTGCCACCTAGGGGCCAAATCTGGAGAAACTTGCCGGTTCTCAGTTGAGGGCTTCCAAAGAGCAGCTCAGCTTGCTTTTCCTAGGTACCAACAACAGAAAAGGGTTTGTGTTCAGGCGAAAATACAGAAACAACAGCAGAAAATCAAGAAACCTAATTAACTCCTTAGGCTAAACTTGCAGTACTTGCATTCAATCACTAACACACAGATGCCCAGGCATTCACTCAAGCCAAAGCAAAACCAGGTGTTTTTTTGGGAGGGTCAGCAATGGATTTGAGGTGGCCTGCTAACATTCGTTTTCTTGGAAAACTCAGCAGTGTCTTCCAGACACTACATGGCAATTATTTTAAATTTTCATTTCCTCTTAGTTGTTTCATCTTTATGTTTAACCTTGCACAAACATCAAACTGTTTACTGGAGGCCAGGCTTGTAGACAGTACAGGAGGGGTGAAGACAAAAACCACTTCCCAGTGATAGTCAAGCTCTCAAATGCCACTGATGCATGGATGCACTTATATTTCATGAAAGAGAGAGGAGAAATTTCATGCAGTGCAGATGTGAGATATTCTGATGCCCTTTACCTTTGGAAAATCAATATGGACTTCAAGCTTTGATGTTTCCACAGGATTCATAGCTAATAAAAGCTACTCCTATCTCATGAATTCAGTCACAAAGCATATTTTAGCACATGCTAGCATTCCCATTTCAGTGATCAAATGAATTTCTAATAGAATGTTGAGAAACTTAATCCCTACTATTGAAACTATAGCAAAGCAATAGTACTGTGCCAGGACGTTGTTTACAAGATTCTTTAGAGATCTGCCACTAATGTTTACCAAAAACTATTCTAACAGCTGGGTGATTTCAAAAAGACTCAACACATTTGAGGTTCCATGGCAGAGAATACACTTTTGCGTATGGACAATAATGAATTAGACCTGAATGCAATTGGTTTCTTCTACATTCAAGACACAATGGGGCACATATTGAAATGACAGGACATCATTCAAAAGAAGCCTATGTCATGAAAAATTCCACAAAAAAAAGCAAACAAACAAATAACCCAAGAATGCTTAAAAAAAAGTCCTGAATTCATTTACCTTTTCTGTTCTCAGCCATACTACTTTATTTCACAAGGGAGTAACACCCAGTAGTAAGAGTGGAAAAGATTGATAAGGATGGGTTAATGCAACATGTCAACGGGAATCATAGACACCACTCTCCAAGAATAGTGTAGTTGAATGCTGTCTACTGCAATCACGTTAACTGTGTCATATAACGCAAGTGTGTAACCAGGAAGAGTATGGAGAGAATCCAGACTAAAAAACATACAAGGTTCCACAACTCCAGTTCTTCCATCGAGTCTGGTAATACAGGCCTATAATGAAAAATGATGACAATGAACATTCAGATGGATAACCCTCCACAGAAGGCCCTCCAAAGCCCCTCAGATCCAAACAGCAGGTATGTCACACTATCATGGCTCTGATCCTTGACACACAGGAAATGCCTGGGAACTAAGTCAAGACATCTGAGTCACCATACCCCACAGTCTGATTAAACTAGGGAAACAGGAGGAGTCCTGGGTGTCTGCCCTTCATGCTGCCCAATGTGTGCTCACACTCTACTTCCATGGTCTTACATTTCGTCTCAGGCTGTACTGACCGAAGTCTTGATTGTCTTCATCAGCAGGCTGAACACCTCAAACCCACCACACTCAGGGTTTCCCCACTATTGCCTCATAGCCAAGACACTCTTCTAACTGCTGTCCACAGAACAGCCTAACATCGAGTAAAGCTCACAGCTTAGGAACTGAGTATGTGTTTGTTCTACATAACTTTCTGCTTATTTCCTTTTCAGTCAGTGAACAAACGTGTATATAAGTACATGCACTTTGGCAGGGGATATACTGCCACACATACCAAACAAAACCCTGGGTGAGAAAGGAATAAGTAAGGATTGGTAGGCAGCCACCTACCTATGAAGTAACTTACCCTTTGCATATTCCGAGAGCTAAGTGGCCTCACAGAGTCAATGTTGATATATGAAGTTCCTGGGTCCTCTCTCTTGCTTAGTTTCTTTAGATGTACAGATTTTAGTGGATTTATCCTATGTTGTATGTCTATATGAGTGAGTATATACTGTGTGTGTCTTTTTGCTTCTGGGACAACTCACTCAGGATGATCCTTTCCAGGTCCCACCATTTACCTGTAAATTTCATGATTTCCTTATTTTTCATTGCTGAGTAATACTCCATTGTATAGATGTACCACAATTTCTGTATCCATTCTTCAATTGAGGGGCATCTGAGTTGTTTCCAACTTCTGGCTATCACAAATAAAGCTGCTACAAACATGGTTGAGCAAATGTCCTTATTGTGTACTTGAGCTTCTTTTAGATATATGCCTAGGAGTGGTATGGCTGGATCTTGAGGAAGCACTATTCCTAGGTGTCTGAGAAAGCACCAGATTGATTTCCAGAGTGGTTGTACCAGTTTACATTCCCACCAGCAGTGGAAAGGGGTTCCCCTCTGTCTGCAACCTCTCCAGCATGTGTTGTCACTTGAGTTTTTCAACTTGGCCATTTCAATAGGTGTAAGGTGAAATCTCAGGGTTGTTTTGATTTGCATTTCCCTAATGGCTAATGATATTGAGCATTTCTTTAAGTGTTTCTCTGCCATTCGATATTCCTCTACAGAGAATTCTCTGTTTAGCTCTGTTCCCCATTTTTTAATTGGATTACTTGGTTTGCTGCTTTTCAGCTTTTTTAGTTCTTTATATATACTGGATATTAGCCATCTGTCAGATAAAGGGTTGGTAAAGATTCTTTCCCAATCTGTAGGCAGTCACTTTGTTTTAATGACGGTGTCGTTTGATTTACAAAAGATTTTCAGTTTCATGAGGTCCCATTTATTGATTGTTGCTCTTAGAGCCTGTGCTGTTGGTATTCTGTTCAGGAAGTTGTCTCCTGTGCCAATGAGTTCAAAGCTCTTCCCCACTTTTTCTTCTAAGTGGTTTAGTGTGTCTGGTTTTATGTTGAGGTCTTTGATCCACTTGGACTTTAGTTGTGTGGAGGGTGATAAGTATGAATCTATTTGCATTTTTCTACATGTAGACATCCAGTTGGACCAGCACCATTTGTTAAAGATGCTGTCTTTTTTCCATTGTATGCTTTTGGGTTCTTGGTCAAAAATCAAGTATTCATAGTTGTGTGGGTTTATTTCCGGGTCTTCTATTTGGTTCCATTAATCCTCCTTTCTGTTTCTATGCCAATACCATGCAGTTTTTATTAGTATTGTTTTGCAGTACAGCTTGAGATCAGGAGTGGAGATACCTCCCAATGAGATGATCTGTAGTTGTACAGGATCATTTTGGAAATTCTGGTTGTTTTTTGTTTTTCCATATGAAGTTGAGAATTTTTCTTTCAAGGTCTGTAAAGAATTGTGTTGGTATTTTGATGGGAATTGCATTGAATCTGTAGATTGCTTTTGGCAGAATGTCCATTTTCACTATGTTAATCCTACCAATCCATGAGCATGGAAGTTCTTTCCATCTCCTAATCTCTCCAAGACTTTAAATATGAATGGGTGTTGGATTTTTTCGAATGCTTTTTCTGCATCTAAGGAGAAATAAAACAATTCAAATGAGACCACAACCTGATTATTTTAGAAAATCAACAAGATAGACAAACCCTTAGCCAAACTAACTAAAAGACAGAGAGAAACTATCAAAATCAACAAAATCAGAAACAAAAAGGGGGACATAATGACAGACACAGAGGAAAACCAAACAGTCCTTAGGTTTTACTACAAAAGTTTATATGCCACAAAATGTGAAAACCTAAATGAAATGGACAATTTTCTTGAGAGATTCCACTTACCAAAATTAAACCAATGTCAGGTATAAAGATTGAATAGTCCTATATCCCCCAATGAAATAGAAGCAGTCATCAAAAGTCTCCCTTCCAAAGAAAGCCCAGGGTCAGATGGTTTCATCACAGAACTCGACCAGCCATTCAGAGAAGAGCTAACTCCAATTGTCTTCAAACTATTCCACAAAATAGAAACAGAAAGAACATTACCAAACTTATTCTCTGAAGCCACAGTCACTTTGATACCTGAACCACACAAAGACCCAACAACAACAAAAAAGTGAGAACTTCATATGTATCTCTCTTATCAACATTGATGCAAAAATACTCAGTAAAAGACTTGCAAACCAAATCCAAGAACACATAAAAGATATCCACTATGACCAAGTAAGCTACATCCCAGGCATGCAGGTGTGGTTCAATATACAAAAATCCATCAATGTAATCCAACATATATACAAACTGAAGCATAAACCATTGTTTTTTGGAAAGTATGCTAAATTTGTATTTTAGCGTTTGATTCATGTCTGAAATATTTTACTTTATTATACAATGTTATTTGTGCATTATTTACAATGTTTTTGAAAACTGGAATATATAATGACCATTGTTTGAGTACTGATACATTTTCACTGTTGAAAACTGTGTTTTACAATTTAGAACCCAAGAGGAAACATTATGGGTTATAACTGAACAAGCCTTTTGTGCTTTAGATGATGAATTCAAGGAGGAGAGTAATGATAAACTATGTACTGCTTCATTAACTGAATTTAAGGAAGAAATAGCTGTGTATCAAAATAAATGTATGATGGAGATTGTGAGTTATATTTTGAAAGCTGGAAATTATGTAATTTGGCATAAATTTAAGTGTTTTATTTACTAAAATATGCATAACAACTAAAAGTTTATCATATTTATTTTCAACCTCGATGAGACAGCAGAAGGAAGAGATTGCAAAGATTCAATCCATACTATATGATTGGTTTTTTGAAGCATACTTGAACCTGCATGGTATAGCATAATTATAATATTAACTAAAGCACATGTCTTTACAGTGGAAATAAGGCTTAACTAAAATCTAAACATGTACATGACTAGCAGCTATTATGGTGTATCAAAGTTTTAACTCTTTTGTTTTCAATTAGTGGGAGTTTTTTCTCTCACTAAGTGATTTTTAATTTACTGTTATATATGTATATCACTTATCTCAAAATTGAACATGTCTACTACCTCTTAATGGAAAAGCAACAGCAAAAGGTTACATTCTCAAAGCTGTTTTAATCTGTATTAATGAACAATAATAAAATGCAAAAAGGCGCGTGACTTGCAACTATTCCTCTGTAGCAAATTTTAATTCTTTTCTTGTAATAGTGAACGTTTTTCTCCAACACTATCAAACAATGTTATCAATAAAATGTCACTTAAGTTTAGGTTTTGGCTATTATGAAATGTCAAATGGAGCATTGTACAATCATCTGGGGATTTTTGTGTGTTTCCTTGTTTTGTGTCAGAGTCTAACCATGTTTCCCAAACAAGTCTTGAACTCAAGTTCTCAAGTGATCTTCACATCTCAACCTTCCAGATAACTTTTACTGTAGGTGTGTGCCACAACACTGAGCTTCTTTTTGTCTTGAAGGAAAATACTTGGTTTTACAGGTCTGTCCTCTTCTGTGTGCTTATTAAAATACAAAGCCAATTCTAGGGAAATAAATTATTCTATGATATATAAAATTTACTTTAAAAATACCCTTAAATTTTGTCTAAAAATAATTTAATTTACCATATATGCTTGCTTGCTGCCATACTCCCTGCCATGATAATAATGGACAGATCCTCTGAAACTGTGAGCAAGAATGAATGAAATGCTTTTCTTTATAAGAGTTGCTTATGGTGTCTTTTCATAGCAATAGTACAATCACTAGCACAGGGATCAATGTCAATATTTTAGAAGGGACAATGGAGGAATGAAATTCAAACTGTCTCAAACCCAGGTGTGAGATACTATGAGTCAGACTTCAGCCAAAACTCTATTAATAACCTGACCTCCATAAGCCCCTACTTTAACTTGAGACCACAGTGTTTGGCGGGGGGAAGGGGGTGTCTCCTGGAATCAGTGTCAATTCAGAACCAGTCTACATTAGACCGCAGGAGCTCTTTGCTCCCTTTCTACAGTGAGCAGTTACACTGGGGAAAGGCCATTGGTCCCTCTGTGGAAATACAGGAGAAAGGCTAACAACCCTTAAGTATGTTCATTAAGGTCCTATATCAAAGGAACTTAACTGTCCCTACTTTGAGATTCTGTCATATATTTTCAGAATTAACATAAGTGAGAGCACAAGCTGGAGAGAATGTGGAGCAAAGGGAATACTCCTGCATTGATGGTGGCAGTGCATACTTGTACAGACACTATCAAAATCAGAATTGTGGTTCTTCAGATAATTGGGAACCAATCTAGCTCAAGACCCACTTAGCTATTCCACACTTGGATATAAATCCAAATGTTGTGCCATCCTACCACTAGGAAACTTTCTCAACTATGTTCATTGTGGCTTTATACATAATAGCCCAAAAAGACAAATACTCTATATATCCACTTAGAAGTGAAGATTAGCAGTTAAGTAACTGATAATAAAACTACAATCTATAGACCCATAGAGGTTAGAAAAAGTGGAGAGCTATAAGGGAAAACATGGCTCTTCCTGGGAAGAAGAAATGGAATAGATTCTGCAGATGGACTGGGGGTGGGTGGGAACAGGAGCAGGAGAGATCCACTTCAAGGGGGAGGGTTGGGGGAGAGGGTGCAATGAGAGATAGCTGGAATTAAGGGTCATTTAGGAGTTGGTGTGGAAACCTAGTGCAAGGGAACATTTCTGGAGTCCCTGAAAAGCAATAAAGGGTATGGAGTCTGTACTGGCCATCTTTTGTATTCAGGCAAGGCTTAGAGTGACAGGTTGGGGTTGCAGTATGTGGAGTCTTTGGTCAAGAGGGTCTCATGGATACCTCCAAACAGCTGATGCTACAGCAGAGGGTTGCTCTCCAAAACTGGACAACAGTGGGTGGCCCACTTAAGAGGATAACCTCCACACAGCTCTTCATCATAGGGGGTCAAGCTGGTACCTGAATGGAGACTTCGCCCCTATGTTCTAGTCTCTTCGGTGCAGGACTTCAGTCTGCAGGCGACTGAAAGAGAAACTCAGACACCAACGCAGACTCAAAACCTTCAATGTACAATCTGCCTGCATGATGCACAGGGGCACTGGTTGCAATACTTGTGGGAGGGACCAACCAATGTCTAGTTTATGTTGTTGTAAATTAACAAATAAGTGTTGGGCTATATAATCTTTATTATTAGCACTAAGGTTATCACAGTAGTATTTTTTTTAATTTTATTTTTTTCTTATCAGTTACATTTTATTAACTCTGTATCCCAGCTGTGTCCCGATCCCTCATTCCCTCCCAGTCCCTCTCTCCCTCCCTCATCCCCACCGTGCCCCTTGCCAAGTCCACTAATAAGGGGGACCTCCTCCCCATTCATCTGATCCTGTTTTATCAGGTATCTTCAGGACTGGCTGCAAAGCTCTCCTCTGTGGCCTAACAGGACTGCTCCTCCCTTGGGGGGTGGGGAGGCCAAAGAGCCAGTCATTGAGTTCCTGTTAGAAATAGTCCTTGTTCCCCTCACTATGGGAAACCAATTGGTTACTGAGCTACCACAGGCTACATCTGAGCAGAGGTTCTAGGTTACATTCATACATGGTCCTTGGTTGCATGTCAGTCTCAGAAAAGACCCTGTGCCCAGATATATTTGGTCCTTGTGGAGCTCCTATCCTTTCCTCATCAGACTAACTCCCCTTCTTTCTTATGATTCCCTGTACTCTGCCAAAGGTTTGGTCATGAGTCTTTGCTTTGAAAACACTGCTAGTTAGAGTCTTTCAATTGCGCTCAGGAGACTCCTGTCATATGTTCAATGCGCATCCCATCTGTCTTTCTAAACGAAGATTGATAATCTTACCCCATGTCCACTCTCTTGATTATCTTTTTTAGGTGTGTAGATTTCATTATGTTTATCATATCTTATAGGTCTATATAAGTGAGTATATACCGTGTTTGTCTTTCTTCCTCTGGGATATTTCACTCAGGATGATCTTTTCTAGATCCCACCATTTGCCTGCAAATTTCATGATTTCCTCCTTTTTGATTGCTGAGTAGTATTCCATTGTGTAAAAATACCACAATTTCTGTACCCATTCCTCCGTTGATGGACATCTGGGTTATTTCCAGATTCTGGCTATTACAAATAATGCTGCTATAAACATGGTTGAGCAAATATCCCTTTTGTGTACTTGAGCAAACTTTGGGTATATACCTAGCAGTGGTATAGCTGGGTCTTGAGGAAGCACTATTCCTAATTGTCTTAGAAAATGCCAGATAGATTTCCAGAGTGGTTGTATCAGTTTACATTCCCACCAACAGTGGAGGAGGGTTCTGCTTTCTCCACAACCTCTCCAGCATGTGTTGTCCCTTGAGTTTTTCATCTTGGCCATTCTGATGGGTGTAAGGTGATATCTCAGGGTCGTTTTGATTTGCATTTCCCTGATGGCTAATGAGGATGAGCATTTCTTTAAGTGTTTCTCTGCCATTCGATATTCCTCTGTCGAGAATTCTCTGTTTAGCTCTGTTCCCCATTTTTTAATTGGATTACTTGGTTTGCTGCTTTTCAGCTTCTTTAGTTCTTTGTATATACTCGATATTAGTCCTCTGTCCGATAAAGGGTTAATGAAGATTCTTTCCCAATCTGTAGGCAGGTGTTTTGTTTTGATGACAGTGTCCTTTGCTTTACAGAAGCTTTTCAGTTTCATGAGGTCCCATTTATTGATTGTTGCTCTTAGATCCTGTGCTGTTGGAGTTGTGTTCAGGAAGTTGTCTCCTGTGCCAATGAGTTCTAGGCTGTTCCCTACTTTTTCTTCTAACAGATTTAGAGTATCTGGTTTTATGTTGAGGTCTTTGATCCACTTGGACTTTAGTTTTGTGCAGGGTGATAAATATAGATCTATTTTCATTTTTCTGCATGTGGACATCCAGTTGGACCAGCACCATTTGTTGAAGATGCTGTCTTTTTTCCATTGAATGGTTCTGGCTTCTTTGTCAAAAATCGAGTATTCATAGGTGTGTGGGTTTATTTCTGGGTCTTCTATGTGGTTCCATTGATCCTCCTTTCTGTTTTTATGCCAATACCATGCAGTTTTTATTACTATTGCTCTGTAGTACAACTTGAGATCGGGGATAGAGATACCTCCAGAAGGTCTGTTGTTGTACAGGATTGTTTTGGAGATTCTGGGTTTTTTGTTTCTCCATATGAAGCTGAGAATCTTTTTTTCAAGGTCTGTAAAGAATTGAGTTGGTATTTTGATGGGAATTACATTGAATCTGTAGATTGCTTTTGGCAGGATGGCCATTTTCACAATGTTAATCCTACCAATCCATGAGCACGGGAGATCTTTCCATCTTCTGAGATCTTCTTCAATTTCTTTCTTTAGAGACTTGAAGTTTTTCTCAAACAGGTCTTTCACTTGCTTGGTTAGTGTCACCCCAAGATACTTTATGTTATTAGTGGCTATTGTGAAGGGTGTTGTTTCCCTAATTTCTTTCTCAGCCCTTTTGTCTTTGGTATACAGGAGGGCTTCTGATTTTTTTGAGTTGATTTTGTATCCTGCCACTTTGCTGAAGGTGTTTATCAGCTGGAGGAGTTCTCTGGTTGAATTTTTGGGGTCGCTCATATATACTATCATATCATCTGCAAATAGTGACACTTTGACCTCTTCCTTTCCGATTTGTATCCCCTTGATCTCCTTTAGTTGTCTTATTGCTCTGACTAGGACTTCAAGTACTATGTTGAAGAGGTAGGGAGAGAGTGGGCAGCCTTGTCTTGTCCCTGATTTCAGTGGGATTGATTTAAGTTTCTCTCCATTGAGTTTGATGTTGGCTATAGGCTTGCTGTATATTGCCTTTACTATGTTTAGATATGTGCCTTGTATTCCTGATCTCTCTAAGACTTTAAACATGAATGGGTGTTGGACTTTGTCAAATGCTTTTTCAGCATCTAAGGAGATGATCATGTGGTTTTTCTCCTTCAGTTTGTTTATGTGGTGGATTACATTGATGGATTTCCGTATGTTGAACCACCCTTGCATGCCTGGGATGAAGCCTACTTGGTCGTGGTGGATGATATCCTTGATGTGTTCTTGGATTCGGTTTGCAAGTATTTTATTGAGTATTTTTGCATCAATGTTCATAAGAGAGATAGGTCTGAAGTTCTCTTTTTTTTGTTGGGTCTTTGTGTGGTTTATGTATCAGGGTGACTGTTGCTTCATAGAATGAGTTTGGTAATGTACCTTCTGTTTCTATTTTGTGGAATAGTTTGAGGAGAATTGGTGTGAGCACTTCTTTGAAGGTCATCACAGTAGTATTATCTAACTTGCTATCACAAATAATAAGACAAACACCTGCTGGACTTACCTTGGGCCTGGCAAATATAACTCCCTACACTATCTGAATCACCTCACCATCCATCTCCCATTCAGTACGATTCTTCTTAATTCTCCAATCTGACATCCATAATCTTACAAATACTTGCTTTTATTCTTCATCAGGAACTTTCATGCCATTATTGGAGTCTTTCCTCCTGACCCCACGTGGTTTCCATCTTCCTTTTTCCTCTCTTTATCACCATCTATGTCCCTTGACTCTTTCTGCCCTCCAAATCACAGGAACCTTAGTCACGCCCACCCCATTCTGTCCTTCCCAGTTATAGGCTGATTAATCAATGAATGCAATGTGTCTTACAAAGGTTTACACAACAAACATAGGTGTAACCAGATCTTAAGGGCCAGTAATACACATTATGTTGGCCTCCAACAAGCTAACTAGAGGCCACTGCCACAAGAGGAATTCCATGTCCTAAACTATCAGGATGGCTATGAACTGGAGACTTGATAGCTCAGAGTGGATCCAAACACAACAGGCAAATGAATAAGTAAGAAAGAAAACAATCAAATTAAAAAGTAAATACATAAATAAGTATCAATGATATCATTCCTAATGATATTCAGCTAGATCCATAGATAGACAACTTGTTCAGTCATCATCACAAAGGCTTCTTTCAGCAGCCTGGGGCAGAGATCCACAGCCAAACATTATGTAGAGAGATCATACATTGGAGGTCTCCAGCATGTCTCTCCATTAGAGCTCAGGGAACCCTGTGGAAGAGAGTGAGCAAAGTATGTAGGAGTCAGAGGGAATGGGGCACACCAGAAGAACCAACAAATCAACTAAGCCGGGCTCACATGGGCTCACAGAATTGAAATGGCAAGCAAAAAGCCTGCATGGGTTCAAACTGGGCCTTCTGCATATATGTTATGGCTGGTAGCTTGATGTTCAGTGTTAGTGGGGGTCTCATAACAGTGGGAGAGGCTATGTCTCTGATTATTTTGCCTGCTTTGATATTCTTTTCTTTTTATGGGGTTGCCTTGTCTAGCCTTGATATGAGGGCTTTCGCCTTGTCTTATTGTATCTTGTTTTGTTGGGTTTGGTTGTTGTCTCTTGGACACTTGCTCTGTTCTAAAGGAAAAGAGAGGGGGAACGGATCTAGGGAGGAGGGAAGGATGGGAGTTGCTGGGAGAACATATATTCTAATATATTGTATGAGAGAAGAATTTACTTTCAATTTAAGAAGGAGAGAGTGAAATCTTTAGACTGTTTTTGTGTATCTGCAGGCAGTCAATTTTATTAGCAAGTTCACTGTAGTGAGAATTCTGGAATTTTGCTTTCTTTAAGAAATGCAGAAATATTATAAGTATGTGTGTTTGCTTTGATGCCAGGTGTGGGGCTGTGGGAATGCTTCAAACTGCCTGTAGCAGGTGATTATGATTTGCCCTGTGCTCTAGCAGAGGCATTGTTTTGCCAGCTGCAGATAGTTTCTGACATTGTGTGACATTTGGGGCTCTGGGAATTTCCAAAGGGTACATAAATGCTAGGGACATGAGGTAGAGTGTCAGTTTTTGGATGTTGGTCAGGGTGGGGGTTGTTTTCAATTTGTTAGCGTTGGTCAAAGAAGAAACAAAAGAAACAAGTTAGATTCAGGGATTTTTTCTAATTCCTCTTTCCCTTCTATCCTGTTTTCTCTCCTCTGTAGTATTACAGGTGAAACTGGGGGAGTTAAATGGTAGAAAAAGAACCAACAATGTAGCAAACACAATTTATCGTTGTCCTTCACTATATTGTAAGATGCTAGAAGTTCTTTAATTTTACCAAGGAGCTTATCCTTTTCTTTGTCAATTAATCCATACATGTGAGTAGCAAAAAACCAACATGATCTTTTTCCTGAATTTTTCAATATTGTCAAATGTTTAACATACAGAATCACTGAATCTTATTTATCTCACCATTGGTGAATCAGAATAATCAAATGCATTTGTCACCTTAAGCTTGTAAAATAATTCACACTATAGGCTTTCAGTGCTCTCTGGGCTCAAAGGAGAGGCTTCAGGAACTGTAGTGTGCTGTAAAATTGGAAAGCCTATTCCAGATACTTAAATATGCATCCTTATATTTCTGTGGCTCTAGACCCTCTTTTGGTACCTAAATTTCTATTAAGTAGTGTTCCCTAGAGGATCAGAATTTAAAGAACAAAAAAAAAGAATATATATATATTCATATACATATATATATATGTATACATTTATGTACACACCCACATACAGACATATGTATACATATGGTATTTATTAGAATGGCTTCAAAACTATGGTCCAGTTAGTCCAACAATGGTTGTCTACTTATGCAAGAACCAAAAAGCCTGTGATTAGTCAATCAACAAGGCTGGACGTCTCAGCCTGTCTTAAGTATACACCAGAATCCTGAAGAAGTGGGATTTAATGCCATGAAGGAATGAACTTGCCAGCAAGAGCAAGTTCTACTTCTTCCATATCCTTTATATAGGCTACCAAAAGAAGGTGTGGCCCAGCTTAAGGGTTTATTTTCTTACCTCAAAAGTTCTGGATTAAAGGTCTATCTTTTCAACTCAGAGATCCAGGTAAGAAGTGGGTCTTTACACTTCAAATAATTCAATTAATAAAACTTCTCTCAAAGGTGTGCCCAACATTTGGGTTTTAGTTAATTCCATATATAGTCAAGTTAACATCCAAGAACAGCCATAAAACAAAGGAAAGCAATGATCCTCTCAACCATGATGAAGATGGGAATAGGCCTCTATCATCCTAAGTCTCCAAGAGCACTTGATCACTGCAACAATAGGAGGCCATCCAATTAAGTTTTTGTGTTTATTTTTTGTTTTTTCAGACACTGGGACAGAGCTGTTTTCTTTGGTAACTGGAGACACTGGATTTTTAAGAACCTGATGGTCTGGTAATAGGGGACTGAACAAAATGTAAAGATTTAGAACAGTGGGATGAATAATTTCTGTTTAGTTACCAGCTGGAGTTCCTGAACTGTCTGGTAATCAAAGTTCTTTCTTTTACAGACAGAAAGAACAGGTGTATTCCAAGACAAGTGGCATGGGTTAAGAATGTTAGCTTCTAATAGCCTCTTCAATAGTGAGCACTTCGCAGTCAAGCCTTTTGTCCATGGTATGATGCTGGACCTTTACAGTTGTGGCTATAGTCAAGAGATTTACCATGACTGGTGGGTGGTGCACTTCCAAGAATGGATGATTTGTCTCAGCCCAGACCTTAAGACACTGTTGTTGCAAGTCCTGGACCAGAATCCCCAGATCTGGATTTCTTTCTTCTTTGGAATCTGGAGCAGCCGTGAAGTAATCTTCACAGAGAGGGGTAGTTCAGCTGAACTGGTAGGCAGGAGCATAGGAAATCATAATTTTTTGAGGACTTAAAGTGATGGTGGTGCCTAATTTTCAAAGAAAATCTCTTCCTAGACAGGGGAAAAGACAATCTAGGGCCAACATAAATGAGTGAATCACCTGCTTGTGGCTCTGGTAAACTGTTCTTTTAGGTGTGAGGTAATAGTCCAGAATCATCCCTGTGGCTCACTTGACATCTGGATCATAGGCCCCTATCTCCTCCCAGTCCAACACTACTACCCACTTCCACCTATCCCCCTCCCTTTCCCCTCAGAAAAGGGAAGTCCCTGACTAACCCACCCCAGCACATCAAGTCTCCTTAGGACTGAGTTCATCCTCCTCCACTGAGGCCAGGCAAGGCAGCCCCATTAGAAGGAAGTGATCAAAAATCACAGACAGCACCTACTTAACTTGCTAGGATACCTACATGAAGATTAAGCTGCTCATCAGTTACATATGTGTAGGGAGCCTTGGTCCAATCCATGCAAGCTCTTTGGTTGGTGCATAAATCTCTGTAAACCCTCAGGCTTCTAGGTTAGTTGACTCTCTTGGTCTTCTTGTGTCATCCTTGTCCCCTCTGGATCCTTCTATCCTTCCCCCCACTTTTTCACAGGATTCGCTGAGCTCTGCTTAATGCTTGGCTATGAATCTCAGCATCTGATTCAGTCAGCTGCTGGGTGGGGCCTCTCAGAGGACAGTTATTCTAGGCTCCTGACTATACCCATAACAGAGTATTGTTAATGGTGTCGGGGGTTGGTTCTGTGGTGGGTCTCAGGTTAAGAAAGGCATTGGTTGGATATTTCCTCAATCTCTATTCTATATTTTAGTCTGCACATCATGTAGGCAGGATGAATTTGGGGTCAAAGATTTTTAAGGTGGTTTGGGGTTTAACTCCCACCACTCTAAGTCCTGCCTGGATAGAAGATGGCCTCCCTCCTTGGTTTCCATGTGCTCCATGGATAGGAGACTCAGTTACAGTCATCCCCATATTCTCCCTGGAACCTATCTGAAGGTCTCCAGCTTGTCTCAGAGATGCCCTATTCCAGTTTCCTTTTCTCCCAAAGCCTTCTCTCATCCCCTCTCCACTCTCCACACATCAAATCCTCCCCTTCTCATTTCCTTCCCATAACCCTCTTCTGTCCAGTTCCCTCTCTTCATCTGCTTCTGCCATCTAATCTATTTCCCCATTTTAGTGAGATTCAAGGTGATAGTGTCCAGAGGAAGTCTCACAAACCATTCAGATACTGATCTCAGTGAGATATACACAGTTTATTGAATACAACACACTAAGAATGAGCATGGTCAGGGACAAAGTGGACTCAGGAGCCAAAGTGTGATATTGCATGTTTTTAAGAGTTACCTTATAAAGGCAAAAACCACAATTAGCTCAAAAGAATAGTCTCCTTTGACTTAAGTTACTTTTGCTAAATTGACAAAGCAGTTCTAGCTGATTATTGGTATAGAGTTCCTGTGGAATGCATACAATTAATCCGTGTTCATTCAAATGCTGATTTCTCTAAGCCACTAGCTGGTTTAAGTCCAGACATTGCATTGTGATAATTATTCTAAGCATCACCTGTCTCAAGTTTGTGTAAACATGATACCATTTGTTCTCTGTATTGCCACTAGAAACAACCAGCCAATGCTGAGCAATGGAGAGAATAAGGTGGGACATCCTGGCCCAGTGGGAAGGAGAAAGAGTAGGTAGAAAGAGAGGTTTATATCAGGAAAATATAAAGGAGAAAATATCAGGAGAGAACCAGGACTAAGATATGGCTAAAAAGCAAGTATAATGTAGGAAATCTGAATGCCAGAAAGCTATGCACGCTTGGAGGTTTATGATAGAGTAATTATTGCCCACCATTGTGCTCTAGGTTAATAAAATGAAACCTAGTCTCTGTGTGGTGAAGGGGTATGCAGCTGCTTAAGGAATAACCACTGTTTAACTAAAAGATAATTTAATATTAAATATTAATAATCATCAACCAACTTTAATTTAGTCTTTCAAATGTGGAATTTATATTTAAGGACAGCTGTGTTTATGATTGGGGAATTTCTAGGAGTAGCAAAGCCACAGAATATGTTGAATATAAACATAGGTTTTGGTCATCCTGACCTTGCACAGAGAGCTTTTCTCTATATCAGCACAAGTTGACATGATGTGGTTGTTAGGCCTGAAACAGAAATGGTTATAATTATGCCAAAAAGACCAGACCTCAACCTTCGTCCCTGTCTTTATGTACCTGAATCAAATCTTTGGTTATATGGTTTTTTGTACATTCCATAAGGGATTATATTATGTTTAACATGCAAGGGGCATAAAGTATAACCAGAAAGAACAGGATAAAGTACCCATTTTTGGTATGTCAATCGTCACAATAGGAATCCATTTATTCCTTATGACAGGGAGCCATTTTGATATAGTATTTCTAGCTGACAATTAGACTGTTGTTATTGCAGCCCAGGAAGGCTGAAATACTATTCATAGCTGGATAATGGGGAATTTATCAGAAACTTCTGATTAGTGATCCAGTTGAAAGATGAAGCAATCTTGTTGGGTGGACTGGTTTACATCAGATTTCAGGAAGTGCAGATCTCAGCACTAATCCCTGGATGGAGTCTGTCAGCCTAGTGAAAATCTGCTGAGACAAATACAGACTAGGGACAGAATTAAAATTTCCTAGTTATTGGAGAAAGTGAATAATCCCAAGACCAGGGGAAATTTTTCATTTTTAAGAACAGGTAAGTGTACTTATTTGGAGTCCATTTGACCTGTGGCAGGGAGATCTAAGTCATTCTTTGAAGCTTTTAAGAATCTTTTTAAATTTAACAAAAGAGAAAAATTGGCTTGTGTTGAAGGTTGGTCTGATGCCTGTTATTGGTCTTTAAGATCTGGTTACACCTATCTTTGTTGTGTAAATCTACCTAATACATATTTGTTTGGTTGATTAAACAGCTTATACCTGGACAGGGCAGAATGGGGTAGTCATGGCTAAGATTCTTGGGCTATGGAAGACAGAGAGAATCTCTGGAAACAGACAGATGGAAGGAGAGGACAAAGAAGAATGCCATGATAGGTTAGAATGAGAAGAAATCACATGAGCGAGGAAGAAGGACTGTAATAGTGGATTGAAAAGGCCTGGATGAAGAATATAAGCAAGTACCATGAGATTATGAATGAATGGTAGTCCAGTTGAGGACATTAAGATGGATGGCATTGTATGTGTGCAGGAATATGGATGCTGAAGATAAGTGAAATATCTGCACAGCCCAAGGTAAATAAGCCCAACACTGTTTTTTTAATTACTGCAACAGGCCTGAGAAACAATTTAAAAGCTGATTAATGTTTTAAAGCTTTAAACATTCTTAATACAATAATACGTGAAATCATTTATCATCATTGAAGTTTCTATATGTTTTAAATGTTATAATTTGTATTTACCAATATTAAATTATTTTAGATTCTCAAATATTTTAGAAGCTTTGTAAATGCCTACCTAAAAGCACTTTTCTTTAAGTGTACATATTTTAGTAGGTTTATCCTATATTATATGTCAATGTGTGTGAGTATATGCCATGTGCATCTTTCTGCTTCTGGGATAACTCACTCAGGATGATCTTTTCCAGATCACAACATTTACCTGCAAATTTCATGATATCCTTATTTTTTATTGCTGAGTAATATTTCATTCTGTAGATATACCACAATTTGTGCATCCATTCCTCCAAAGAGAAGCATCTGAGCTGTTTCCAGCTTCTGGCTATTACAAATAAGGGTGCTATAAACATGGTTGAGCAAATGTCCTAATTGTGTACTTGAGCCGCTTTTGGGTATATGCCTAGGAGTGGAATAGCTGGATCTTGAGGAAACACTATTCCTAGTTGTCTGAGAATGCACCAGATTGCTTTCCAGATTGGTTATACAAGTTTACATTCCCACCAGCAGTGGAGGAGGGTTCCGCTTTCTCCACAAAGTCTCCAGCATGTGATCTCTCTTGAGTTTTTGATCTTAGCCATTCTGATGGGTATAAGGTGAAATCTTAGGGTTGTTTTGATTTCCATTTCCCTGATGGCTAATGAGGTTTGAGCATTTCTTTAAGTGTTTCTCTGCCATTCGATATTCCTCTGCAAGAGAATCTCTGTTTAGCTCTGTACTCCATTTTTTAATTGGATTACTTGGTTTGCTGCTTTTCAGCTTCTTTATTTCTTTATACATACTGGATATTAGTCCTCTGTCAGATATAGGGTTGGTGAAGATCCTTTCCCAATCTGTAGGCTGTCCTTTTGTTCTGACGACAGTGTCCTTTGCTTTACAGAAGATTTTCAGTTTCATGAGGTCATATTTGTTGATTGTTGCTCTTAGAGCCTGTGCTGTTGGTATTCTGTTCAGGAAGTTGTCTCCTGTGCCAATGAGTTCAAAGCTCTTCCCCACTTTTTCTTCTAAGTGGTTTAGTGTGTCTGGTTTTATGTTGAGGTCTTTGATCCACTTGGACTTTAGTTTTGTGGAGGGTGATAAGTATGAATCTATTTGCATTTTTCTACATGTAGACATCCAGTTACACCAGCACCAATTTTTGAAAATGCTGTCTTTTTTTTTCATTGAATAGTTTTGGCATCTATGTCAAAAATCAGGTGTCTATAAATGTGTGAATTTATGTCAGGGTCTTCTATTAGATTCCATTGATCCACCAGTTTATTTCTATGCCAGTACCATGCAGTTTTTAGTATTGTTGCTCTATAGTACAGCTTGAGATCAAGGATGGAGATAACTCCTGAAGATCTATTACTGTACAGAATTGCTTTAGCAATTCTGGCTTTTTCGTTGTTCCATATGAAGATGAGAATTTTTCTTTCAAGGTCTGTAAAGAATTGTGTTGGTAATTTGATGGGAATTGCATTGAATCTGTAGGTTACTTTTGGTAAGATGGCCATTTTTACTATGTTAATCCTGCCAAGCCATGAACATGGGAGATCTTTCCATCATCTGATATCTTCTTCTAATTCTTTCTTCAGAGACTGGAAATTTTTTTTTCATACAAGTCTTTGACTTGTTTGGTTAGGTTCACACCAAGTTACTTTATGTCCTTTGTGGCTATTGTGAATGGTGTTGTTTCCCTAATTTCTTTCTCAGGCATTTTGGCATTTGTAAAAAGGAGGGCTACTGATATTTTTTTTTTAGTTAATTTTGTATCCAGCCACTTTGCTGAAAGTGTTTATCAGTTGTAGGAGTTCCCTGGTAGAGTTTTTGTGGTCACTCAGGAATACTGTCATATCATCTGCAAATAGTGATCCTTTGACTTCTTCCTTTCCAATTTGTATCCCCTTGATCTCCTTCAACTGTCTTATTGCTCTAGCAAGGACTTCAAGAACTATGTTGAGGAGATATGGAGAGAGTGGGCAGCCTTGCCTTGTCCCTGATTTCAGTTGGAATGATTTAAGTTTCTCTCCATTGAGTTTGATGTTGGCTATTTGCTTGCTGTATATTGCCTTTACTATGTTCAGGTATGTGCCATGTATCCCTGATCTCTTGAAGACTTTAAACATGAATGGATGTTGGATTTTGTCAAATGCCTTTTCAGCATCTAAGGATATGATCATGTGGTTTTTCTCCTTCAGTTTCTTTATGTGGTGGATCACATTGATGGATTTCTGTATATGGAACCACCCCTGCAAGGCTGGGATGAAGCCTACTTGGTTGCAGTGGATGATATATTTGATGTGTTCTTGGATTCGGTTTGCAAGTATTTTGTTGAGTATTTTTGCATCAAAGTTCATGAGGGAGATTGGCCTGAAATTCTCTTTCTTTTTTGGGTCTTTGTGAGGTTTAGGTACCAAGGTGGCTGTGCTTCATAGAATGAGTTTGGTAGTATTCCTTTTGTTTCTATTTTGTGGAATAGTTTGAAGAGTATTGGTATTAGCTCTTCTTTGGCAGTCTGCTAGAATTCTGTGCTGAAACCACCTGGCCCTGGGCTTTTTTTGGATGGGAGACTTTTAATGACAGCTTCTATTTTCTTAGGGGATATAGGACTATTTAATTGTTTTACCTGGTCTTGATTCAGCTTTTGCATGTAGAATCAGTCAAGAAAATTGTCCATTTCATTTACATTTTCAAATTTTGTGGCATATAGACTTTGGAAGTAAGACCTAACTATTGTTTGGATTTCTTCAGTGTCTGTGGTTATGTCTCCCTTTTTGTTTCTGATTTTGTTGGTTTGGATAGTTTCTCTCTGCTTTTTAGTTAGTTTGGCTAAGGGTTTGTCTATCTTGTTGATTTTCTCAAAGAAGCAGCTCTTGGTTTCATTGATTCTTTGAATTGTTTTATTTGTTTCTAATTGATTTATTTCAGCCCTTAGTTTGATTATTTCCAGCTATCTACTCCTCTTTGGTGTGTCTGTTTCTTTTTTTCTAAGGCTTTTTTCTTCTTTTTTTATTATTATTACTTACATATTATTCATTTTGTATCCCCCCATAAGCCCCTCCCTCCTCCCCTCCCAATCCCACCCTTCTTCCCCTTTCTGCATGCATGCCCCTCCCCAAGTCCACTGATATGTGAGGTCCTCCTCTCCTTCCTTCTGATCTTAGTCTATCAGATCACATCAGGAATGGCTGCATTGTCTTCTTCTGTGGCCTGGTTAGGCTTTTAAGTGAGCCATTATGTTGCTTGCATGAGATGTTTCAAATTTCCTCTTGAAGGCACTTAGTGCTATGAACTTTCCTTTTAGCACTGCTTTCATTGTATCCCATAAGTTTGGGTATGTTGTGCCTTCGTTTTCATCGAACTCTAGGAAGTCTTTAATTTCTTTCTTTTTTTCTTCTCTGACCCAGCTGTCATTTAGAAGCAAGTTGTTCAGTTTCCATGTGTGTGTAGGCCTTTTGCTATTTTTGTCATTGAGGACCTGCTTTAGTCCATGGTGATCAGATAGGATACAAGGGATTATTTCAATCTTCTTGTATCTGTTGAGTCTTGTTTTGTGACCAACTATATGGTCTATTTTGGAGAAGGTTTCATGAGGTCCTGAGAAGAAGGTAAATTCTATTGTGTTTGGGTGAAAGATTTGTAGCTGTCTGTGAGGTCCATTTGATTCATGACCTTTATTAGAGTTATCGTTTCTTTGTTTAATTTCTGTGTTGTTGACCTGTCCTTTGTTGAGAGTGGGGTGTTGAAGTCTCCCACTATTAATGTGTAGGGTCTATTGTGGTTTAAGTTTTATTAAAGTTTCTTTTACAAATGTGGGTGCCCTTGCATTTGGGGCATAGATGTTCACGATTGTGATATCTCCCAGGTGGATTTTTCCCTTGATGATCATGAAGTGTACTTCTCTATCACTTTTGATTAATTTTAATTGAAAATCTATTTTATTAGATATTAGAATGGCAACTCCTGCTTGCCTCTTGGGTCCATTTGCTTAGAAAACTGTCTTCCAGCTCTTTGCTCTCAGGTAATGTCTAGCTTTGTGATTTAAGTGTGTTTCTTGTATGCAACCGTTTGTTGGGTCTTGTTTACACATCCATTCTGGTAGTCTGTGTCATTTCATTGAAGAATTGATTCCATTGATGTTGAGGGAAATTAATGACCAGTGGCTGTTAGATCCTTTGATATTGATGTTGGTTATGGTAGTTTGTTTTTTAGCCACTTTTGGATTTGCAGTAGTGAGGTTATTTATTTCCTCTGTTTCCTTGGAAGTAGTTAGTTTTCTTGGGATGTATTTTTCCTTCTAGTATATTCTGTAATGCTGGATTTGTGAGTAGGTATCATTGAAATTTGTTTTTGTCATTGAATATCTTGTTTTCTCCTTCTGTGACTACTGAGAGTTTTGCTGGGTACAGTAGCCTAGGCTGACATCTGTGTTATCTTAGGGTCTGCATGATATCCATCCAGGCTCTTCTGGGGATTTCATAGTTTCTGTTGAGAAGTCAGGTGTGATTCTGATGGGTTTGCCATTATATGTTACTTGGCCTTTTTCTCTTGCAGCTTTTAGTATTTTTTGTTGTTGTTGTTCTGTATACTTACTGTTTTGATTATTATGTGACAGGAGGATTTTCTTTTCTGGTCTAATTTATTAGGTGTTCTGTAGGCCTCTTGTATTCTTATAGGCCTCTCCTTTAAGTTGGGGAAATTTTCCTCAATGATTTTGTTGAAAATATTTTCTGGGCCTTGGAGGAAGAATCTTCTTTTTCTTCTATTCCTATTATTTTTAGGTTTTGTCTTTTTATGTTTTCTTGGATTTCTTGGATGGTTTGTGTCAGGACTTTCTTAGATTTATTATTTTCTTTGACAGATACATCGATTTCTTCCATTGTGTCTTCCACACCTGAGATTCTTTCTTTCATCTCTTGTAGTCTGTTGGTTATGCTTACCTCTGCAGTTCCTGTTTTCTTTCATAGCTTCTCCCGCTCCTGATTTCCTCCATTTGTGTTTTCTTTAATTCTTCCAATTCTATCTTCAGATCTTGAACCTTTTTTTTATTTCCCTCACCTGTCTGAATGTATTTTCCTGTTTTTCCTGCAATTCCTTCAGCTGTTTGTTTGAACATTTTTCTGTTTCTTTTATTTCTTTCAGTGATTTAATCATTTCCTTTCTGAATGCCACAAGCTGTTTGGCTGCATCTTCCTGTATTTCTTTATGGATGACCATAATCTCTTTTATTATATCTTCTCCGAAATCTTTATGCATTTCATTTGTTTTCTTCATTAACCTCTTCATAAGCATAGATGTAAGGTCATCTTCTTGAATTTCACTTATATTAGGGTGTCCAGGGTTACTTGTCCCTGGATAACTGGGTTCTGAAAATGCCATATTGCTTTGCCTTTTGTTGGTTGTGCTTTTTCACTGGCCTCTACACATCTCTCTGTCTCAGGTGCTGTCTGTTCCTGGGGTGTGGAGAATCCCCTTGGTGGGGTTCTGATTGAGTTCTCCTTAGCTTTTTGGGTATAGTCACCTGAATGGTGGAGCTTCTCAGGAATTGTCACAGTTCACTTCAGGTGTATGGACCTGTATGGTAACTGTGGTATTTAGGAAGACTCTCCTCTCATCCGGAGAGGTCCTGGTGATGGCTTCCCTGCTGTTGGTTTTTTGCTCTGAATTTAGTGAGCAGCAGCTGTTGCTCTTAATGTATAATTTTTAGGTTCAGCCCACTTGAAGAACCAAGGGATTCCCACAGTTTTGTCAGTTTAGCTAGGGATAACTTGTTGATCCTTGGAGCAGTATCTGAGCACTGCTGTAATGGCTCTCTGGCTCTTGTAGGTCTGAGGATGCAGCTGTGTGCCCCAGTGCCCTAGTGGTACTCAAAAATGGCGGGTGAGCACAGTGCTCATGCCTGCAGTAGAAGGCTAGAGCCTAGAGTCTGCATGAATCCAGAAAGTCTTTTGGAGCTGGGTGTCCTGAGCGTTGTACCTGATGATTCCCCACACACACACTGTGGGGTTTCCTCCTGATAGGGACACCCAGTCTTTGCTTTGGGTCAGCCGTACTGTCTGTGATGGCAGGTAGATCCTGCAAGCACAGACTTACGTGGCTCTGCCTTTCTGCATTTCTGAGGATTAGGTGCCTGGGCATCTGCCAAAACTGGATAATTTTTCCTGAGACCTTTTCAGGGTGCTGGTATTGGCTGAGTGCTCTGAGATCAGACCAGCCATTCCCCATCCTGTGGGTTTGCACCCGACAGAGAAAGTCAGTCTCTGGTGCCCTGGGGCCCACAGTTCTATCTGGGGCAGTGAGTCAGGCACAGGTAGGACTTAGTGCAGGCGCCTGGGTCCCAGGCTCTGGCTCTGGGCTGGCTCCATGGTTGCCATGGTACCCCGAGTCTTTTCCAGGGGATGTCTGGGTGACCTAAGGTTGGTCCCAATCATTACCTGCACGGTGGGTTTATCTCTTGACTGGAAATTCCAGTCTTTGAGGTTGTGGTGCCCACAGTTCAGTCTGGAACAGTGATCAGAGCACGCTGGCATGTGGCTCTGGGCTGGCGACCAAGTGCCTGGTGGAACCTGGATCTCTTCCGTGGTTTTGCTGGGTGAGTTAAAGCTGACTGAATTCCCCGCCGTTGGTATCCTCTCACCTGGGAAACACAATCACTTGTGTTTTAGGGCCGCGAGTTCTTACTGCTGGTCACTGTGCCGATTCTGCTGTGTTGCTGGTCAGAATGAGATTTGTCCAGGTGCCGCCATCTTGCCGAATCAACATCTCTAACTTTTATCATTTGCATTTACTAACCTTAAAACACCTTTCTCTAACCTTTAACTTACATTTACCAACTTCAAACATCTCTCTCTAACCTTTAAAACTTGCATTTACCAATTTGAGTATACCTTTCTCTAACCTTTATAATTTGCATTTTTGAGAAAGCAGTTAAAGCCTTTTTTTCTGATAAACTCATTCTCAAACCCATCAGAAAACTGAGAAGGATAAATTATAATTTAATGGCCTATATATCAATTTAAATGACAGCAGCTTACCCAGTACCTAGACAGCCATCCCATCAGGCTCCTGTTAGGCTCTTGTTAGGGGGACAAGCTCCAGGGCAGCATCAGTCTGCAGCTGCCAGGTCAGGCAAATCTGAAAGGCTTTCCTGTGGAGGAGGAACTTGGGAAAGACTGATTGACTTTATTTTATCTAGGCAAAACATGGAAATCAAGTCTCTAGGTGTCTTGTTTGTCCACAGCTCATTCTGGGCCCCTGTAGTGGGTGGAGGGATGGACAGTGTACCATAATCCAGGTGGAGTTGTTGGTGCCTCATCTATCTTCTCTGGAAACCTGGCAGTCATTGTTAGGAGTTGAGGGTCTCTATTTTAGTAAGCTTTTTCATTAAACGTTTAAATGTCATATTGAGCGTATCTCTGAAGAGCCTGAAGACCATCATCCATTAAGTATATCTGAGCAAAACAAACTTTGTTTGTATTTAGTTGCCCTTCCTAGGCTTAACCATGAAGACATAAGAGGCTAGGATAAAACTTAATCTTCTAATTAAATCATTAGTTCACATAAGGTCATTGACCATCAACTTGCATTTCTTAGCTATCTTCAATAGTATGAAATTATTTATTTATTTATTTTTGTTTAACTTTGAAAACAAATATAGGTGGCCCAATAAAGCCCATTCTAGCAAATCAATCATGACCATAGCAAAGTCATGAATATTCCAAAGAATAAAATCATTTACAAGGCAACCAAATATCAACCTGCATATCCCATCAACTTTAACAGTCCTCAATAAAATACAAGCCATTGAACTAATGCTCCTTGAACATCAACGTCCCTTATTACAGAGACTGGGGATTTTCTGACCTTTTTATACTGTAACATTATAGAATGTAGGGACCCTTTAAGAGCAACTTGCACAAAACAAGCAGCCCTGCCTTGCTGCCAGCTTGATCCAACAGCACCAGTTTATCAGTTTTTGTTGTCCTAATTCAGCTTCTTTCCTCTGAAAATCTTTGAAATGAGCTATAACTAACTCAAGGGTTATATGGAATATGAAACATAGCAACAATCAAGCAATTAAACAAAACTATACACATATACAGACGGACATGGACAGACTTGTACACCAGAGACAACCAAGGATTTGGGGAGTGGAGGGAAGAAAACCAGATGTCCCATAGTAAAAGAATTTGAAATTATCAAGAGAAGAACTGCACAAAAACAACAATAATAACAATAACAAAATGAAGCAACACAAAAGACAGATACCAACAAAATGGAGTATCAAAGAAGGGGTGGATGGCAATCCAACCCCTTCATCAAGTAGAAACTTGGAACATTTTCATTCTTCTGACTGGTAAGAGAACAGCTGTGTCTGGTTTTCCTTCCCTGAGTCACCAAGGGCCTAGACTGTATCAAGACCAAACCAAGTTCTCAGGGTTTTTATAGAAAGAACCAAATGCAAAAGACATGGGGAGGACAGTAACACATTTTGGCTTACTAGACAAAGTATTATCCACTAACATTTATGTTGATTGGTCCTAAATGAAGTAAGTGAGGCATGGCTTAGGGTCTTGTAGAATACATCCAATGTATAGCCAGGTGTGTAAATAAGAAGGGTACAACCAGAGTGTAGCCAAGTATGTAGTTAACAAAGTATGAGTTATGACACTATTGAACCATAATAAAATCTAAGGTCAGCTATGAACAACATTTCCAGGAAGCAGAGTTGAAATTTTTAAAATTTTGAATTGAATTTTCCCTTAAAAACTAAGTGAAGAGGCGGGGCAAGATGGCTGCGCCGGGAGGACTCTCATTCTGAGGAGCAGCACAGCAGGATTGGCACAGTGACCAGCAATCAGAACTCGCGGCCATAAAACACAAGTGATTGTGTTTCTCAGGTGAGAGGATACCCCACGGTGGGGGATTCGATCAGCTTTAACTCACCCAGCTAAACCGCGGAAGAGATCCCCGTTCCGCCAGGCGCTTGGTCGCCAGCCCAGAGCTACACGCCAGCGCTATCTGGTCACGGTCCCAAACTGAACTGTGGGCCCACAACACCATAGACTGGATTTCCCAGTCGAGAGATAACCCCACAGAGCAGGAAACAATTGGGACCGACCCCAGGTTACCCAGACATCCCCTGGAAAAGACTCAGGTTCCGCGGGTGCCCCAGGAGCCAGCCCGGACCCAGAGCCGGGACAAAGGCGCCTGCACAGAGCCCTGCCTGCGCGCGTGATTCGCCACCTCAGATAGAACTGTGGGCACCAGGGCACCAGACTGCGTGTCTCTGGCAGGAGAAAACCCCCAGCGGAGGGGGTCAGCAGCTCTAACGCTTAGGACACCCAGCACCAAAACAATTCCTGGACTCACGCAGACTCTAGTGCAGGCAGAAGCGCTGTGCTCTGCCGCCATTGTTGCGTTCCCCTGGGGCACTGGGACACACAGCTGCATCCTCGGACCTGCAGGAGCCGAAGAGCCATTACAGCAGCCCTCAGATACTGTGCCAGGGATCGGCCAGTTGTCCCTGGCTGGACTGCCAAAACTGTGGGAATCCCTGATCCTTCAGGGGGGCTGCACCCACAGCCTCTGGACCAGAGCGGTGCCTACAGCCGCCATCCCAGACAGAGACACACAGCTTCTGGTCCAGAGTGAGGCACCCAGCCTCCAGACCAGAACAGTACCCCCAGGTGACAACTCAACCTAGGTGCACATTCTCCAGGTCCAGAGCAGAGCAATCAACCTTTGGCCCAGAGACTTGCTGAGTGCACCTCCCACTTTCTCAGACAGAACTGTGCGCCCCAGGATAACAGACTGAGTTTCCCTGTTGGGAGAAAACCCCACAGCTAGGGAATCAGCAGTCTCTTCAAGAGGACTGTACATGGAAATTTAGTGAGCAGCAGCACACTAAATTTATACCAAGAAACCCAGCAGTGGGGCAGCTGTCTTGAGAAATTTTATGGGTAAGAGGAGATCCCCCCCTGCCTAACATAGACCACAGCTACTACTCAGGGCTATAAACCTGAGGTGAGCAGTGGCAACTCCGGAGAAACACTGGCCATACAGTGACCATAACCAAAAAGCAGAGAAGGACTCCTTCAGGAAAAATCATCTTCCGGGCAAGGGGATACTCCCTACCTCAGGACTCCAGGAAGCACAGAAACTAACAGCCAAAAACTAAATCAGCCCAATGGGTAGAGGTCAGCGTAAAGGCTCAACCAACAAACGACAGAGCAATATGGCATCTCCAGAACCCAGCCATCCAGGGGCAAACAGCCCTGAACAATGCAGCATAATAGAAAATCAAGAAGATGACCTTACATCTATGTTGATGAAGAGAATAATAGAGGAAACAGATAAAATACGTAAAGAATTAGAGGAAGATAAAACCAAACAGATCATGGCTATCCGTAAAGAAATGGAGGGAGATAAAGACAAGCAAATTAGGGCCATCCGTGAAGAAATACGAGAAGATGCAGCCAAACAGCTTGTGGCCTTCAGAGAAGAAATAATTAAATCACTGAAAGAAATCAAAGAGACAGAGTTGAAGGAACTAAAAGAAAAAGAGGAAAATACAAGCAGACAGGTGAAGGAAATAAACAAAACAACTCAAGACCTGAAGATAGAACTAGAAAAATTAAAGAAAACACACATGGAGGAAATAATGGAGAGGAAAAATTTAGGGAAGAAAACAGGAACTACAGAGGTAAGCATAACCAACAGAATACAAGAAATGGAAGAAAGAATCTCAGGTGTAGAAGATACAATGGAAGAAATCGATGTATCTGTCAAAGAAAATGTTAAATCCAAAAAATTCCTGACACAGACATCCAAGAAATTCAAGACAATATGAAAAGACAAAAACCTAAGAATAATAGGAATAGAGGAAAAAGAAGACTCCCTTCTCCAAGGCCCAGAAAATATTTTCAACAAAGTCATTGAAGAAAATTTCCCCAAGTTAAAGGAGAAGCCAATAAGGATACATGAGGCCTACAGAACACCCAACAAATTTGACCAGAAAAGAAAATCCTCCCGCCACATAATAATCAAAACAGTAAGTATACAGAACAAAGAAAAAATACTAAAAGCTGCAAGGGAAAAAGGCCAAGTAACATATAATGGCAAACCCATTAGAATCACACCTGACTTTTCAACAGAAACTATGAAAGCCAGAAGGGCCTGGACAGATATCATGCAGACCCTAAGAGAACACAGATGTCAACCCAGGCTACTATACCCTGCAAAACTCTCAGTCCTCATAGACGGAGAAAACAAGATATTCAATGACAAAAACAAATTTCAACAATACCTACACACAAATCCAGTATTACAGAAGACACGGGAACGGAAAATACAACCCAAGAAAATTAGCTTCTGTCAAGAAAACACAGGAAATAATTAACCTTACTACAGCAAAACAAAAAGCAACCAAGCACACAAACTTATGAACACAGCCAACATCAAAATCAAAGGATCTAACAGCCACTGGTCATTAATCTCTCTCAACATCAATGGACTCAACTCTCCAGTAAAAAGACACAGATTAACAGAATGGATACGTAAACAAAACCCAGCAATCTGTTGCATACAAGAAACACACCTAAGACACAAAGATAGACATTACCTGAGGGTAAAAGGTTGGAAGATGATTTTCCAAGCAAATGGACCCAAGAAACAAGCAGGAGTAGCCATTCTAATATCTGATAAAATAGACTTTCAACCAAAATTAATAAAAAGAGATGAGGAAGGACACTTCATACTCATCAAGGGAAAATTACACCAGGAAGACATCACAATCCTGAACATCTATGTCCCAAATACAAGAGCACCCACATTTGTAAAAGAAACATTGATAAAATTTAAACCACATATAGATCCCCACACATTAATAGTGGGAGACTTCAACACCCCACTCTCAACAAAGGACAGGTCAACAAAACAGAAATTAAACAAAGAAACAATATCTCTGACAGAGGTCATGATTCAAATGGACCTCACAGACATCTACAGAACTTTACACCCAAACACAAAAGAATTTACCTTCTTCTCAGCACCTCATGGAACCTTCTCCAAAATAGATCATATAGTTGGTCACAAAGCAAGCCTCAACAGATACAAGAAGACTGAAATAATCCCTTGTATCCTGTCTGATTACCATGGAATAAAGCTGGACTTCAACAACAACAGAAATAGCAAAAAGCCAACACACTCATGGAAACTGAACAACTTGTTACTAAATGACAGCTGGAATAGGGAAGAAATAAAGAAAGAAATTAAAGCCTTTCTAGAACTCAATGAAAATGAAGACACAACATACCCTAACTTGTGGGACACAATGAAAGCAGTGATAAGAGGAAAGTTCATAGCACTAAGTGCTTTCAAGAAGAAATTCGAGACAGCTCATTCAAGCACCTTAATGGCCCACTTAAAAACCCTAGAAAAAGAAGAAGCAGACACACCAAAAAGGAGTAGATGGCTGGAAATAATCAAACTCAGGGCTGAAATCAATCAATTAGAAACAAATAAAACAATTCAAAGAATCAATGAAACCAAGAGCTGGTTCTTTGAGAAAATCAACAAGATAGACAAACCCTTAGCCAAGCTAACTAAAAGGCAGAGAGACACCACCCAAATCAACAAAATCAGAAATGAAAAGGGGGACATAACTACAGACACTGAGGAAATCCAAACAATCATTAGGACTTGCTTCAAAATTCTATATGCCACAAAATTTGAAAATCTAAATGAAATGGACAATTTTCTTGATCCATTTGACTCACCAAAGCTGAATCAGGACCAGGTAAATCAATTAAATAGTCCTATATCTCCCAAAGAAATAGAAGCAGTCATCAAAATTCTCCCATCCAAAAAAAGCCCAGGACCAGATGGCTTCAGCGCACAATTCTACCAGACCTTCAAAGAAGAGCTAACTCCAATTCTCTTCAAACTATTCCACAAAATAGAAACAGAAGGAACATTACCAAACTCATTCTATGAAGCCACAATCACCTTGGTACCTAAACCTCACAAAGACTCAACAAAGAAAGAGAATTTCAGGCCAATCTCCCTTATGAACATTGATGCAAAAATACTTAACAAAATACTTGCAAACCGAATCCAAGAACACATCAAAGAAATTATCCACTATGACCAAGTAGGCTTCATCCCAGGTATGCAGGGGTGGTTCAATATACAGAAATCCATCAATGTGATCCACCATATTAACAAACTGAAAGAAAAAAACCACATGATAATCTCCCTAGATGCTGAAAAAGCATTTGACAAAATCCAACATCCATTCATGTTTAAAGTACTGGAGAGATCAGGGATACAAGGCACATATCTAATCATAGTAAAGGCGATATACAGCAAGCCTATAGCCAACATCAAACTGAACGGAGAGAAACGTAAAGCAATCCCACTGAAATCAGGGACAAGACAAGGCTGCCCACTGTCTCCATATCTCTTCAACATAGTGCTGGAAGTCCTTGCTAGAGCAATAAGATAGTCGAAGGAGCTCAAGGGGATACAGATGGGAAAGGAAGAAGTCAAATTATCACTATTTGCAGATGATATGATAGTATATATGAGTGACCCCAAAAACTCTACCAGGGAACTCCTACAGCTGATAAACACCTTCAGCAAAGAGGCCAGATACAAAATTAACTAAAAAAAATCAGTATCACTCCTGTATACAAAAGACAAAAGGGCTGAGAAAGAAATTAGAGAAACAACACCATTCACAATAGCCACAAATGACATAAAGTACCTTGGTATAACCCTAACCAAGGAAGTCAAAGACTTGTATGAAAAAAAATTCAAGTCTCTGAAGAAAGAATTAGAGGAAGATATGAGAAGATGGAAAGATCTCCCATGCTCATGGCTTGGCAGGATTAACATAGTAAAAATGGCCATCTTACCAAAAGCAATCTACAGATTTAATGCAATTCCCATCAAATTGCCAACACAATTCTTTACAGACCTGGAAAGAAAAATTCTCATCTTTGTATGGAATAACAAGAAACCGAGAATTGCTAAAACACTCCTCTACAATAAAAGATCTTCTGGAGGTATCTCCATCCCTGATCTCAAGCTGTACTATAGAGCAACAGTTATATAAACTGCATGGTACTGGCATAGAAACAGAATGGTGGATCAATGGAATCGAACAGAAGATCCAGAAATAAACCCACACATTTACGGACACCTGATTTTTGACAAAGATGCTAAAACCATACAATGGAAAAAAGATAGCATCTTCAACAAATGGTGCTGGTCCAACTGGATGTCTACATGTAAAAAAATGAAAATAGATCCATACTTATCACCCTGCACAAAACTGAAGTCCAAGTGGATCAAAGACCTCAACATAAAACCAGACACGTTAAATCGGCTAGAAAAAAAAGTGGGGAATACCCTAGAACTCATTGGTACAGGAGAAAACTTCCTGATCAGAACACCAACAGCACAGGCTCTAAGAGCAACAATCAATAAATGGGACCTCATGAAATTGATTAGCTTCTGTAAAGCAAAGGACACCATCATCAAAACAAAGCGACTGCCTACAGATTGGGAAAGAATCTTCACCAACCCTTTATCTGACAGAGGACTCATATCCAATATATATAAAGAACTAAACAAGCTGAAAAGCAACAAACCAAGTAATCCACTTAAAAAATGGGGAACAGAGGTAAAGAGAGAATTCTCTATAGAGGAATATCGAATGGCAGAGAAGCACTTAAAGAAATGCTCAACCTCATTAGCCATTAGGGAAATGCAAATCAAAACAACCCTGAGATTTCACCTTACACCCATCAGAATGGCCAAGATGAAAAACTCAAGGGACAACACATGCTGGAGAGGTTGTGGAGAAAGGGGAACCCTTCTCCACTGCTGGTGGGAATGTAAACTGGTACAACCACTCTGGAAATCAATCTGGCGCTTTCTCAGACAACTAGGAATAGCGCTTCCTCAAGATCCAGCCATACCACTCCTAGGCATATACCCAAAAGAGGCTCAAGTACACAAAATGACATTTGCTCAACCATGTTTGTAGCTGCTTTATTTGTAATAGCCAGAAGCTGGAAACAACCCAGATGCCCCTCAACTGAAAAATGGATGCAGAAATTGTGGTACATCTATACAATGGAGTATTACTCAGCAATGAAAAATAAGGAAATCATGAAATTTGCAGGTAAATGGTGGGACCTGGAAAGGATCATCCTGAGTGACTTGTCCCAGAAGCAAAAAGGCAAGCATGGTATATACTCACTCATATAAACATACAACATAGAATAAACCCACTAAAATCTGTACATCTAAACAAACTAAGCAAAAGAGAGGACCCTAACTAAAATGTTCAATCCCCATCCTGAAAGGCAAAGAGGATGGACATCAGAAGAAAAAGAAAATAGGAAACAACCTCGGAACCTGCTACAGAGGGCCTCTGAAAGCCAGAAGAAAACAGGAAACAACCTTGAAACCTGCCACAGAGGACCTCTGAAAGCTTCTGCAGTATAGACTGTCAAAGCAGATGCTGAGCCCAATGGTCAACTGATGGGCAGAGTGAATGGAATTTTATGTAAGAAGTGGGAAATAGTAAGAGCTGGAGGGGACGGGAATTCCACAAGGAGAGCAACAGAACAAGATAATTTGAACACAGGGAACTTCCCAGAGACTCATACTCCAACCAAGGACTATTCGTGGAGATGACCTGGAACCCCTGCACAGGTGTAGCCCATGTCAGTTCAGTGTCCAAGTGGGTTACATAGTAATGAGAAGAGGGACTGCCTCTGACCCTCTGACATAATCTGATTGGCCTGCTCATTGATCACTTCCCCCTGAGGGGGGAGCAGCCTTACCAGGCCACAGTAGAGGACAATGCAGCCACTTTTGGTGAGAACTGATAGACTAAGATCAGAAAGAAGAGGAGAACCTCCCCTATCAGTGGACTTAGGGAGTGGCATGCATGCAGAAAGGGGAGGGAGGGTGGGATAGGGAGGGGAGGAGGGAGAGGCTTATGGGGGGATACAAAATGAATAAAGTGTAATTAATAAAAAATTTAAAAAAATCAAGTTTCCATAGGTTTGTGGGTTTATTTCTGGTTCTTCAATTCGATTCCATTGATCCACCAGTCTTTCTATGCTAGTACCATGCAGTTTTTATTACTACTGCTCTGAAGTTCAATTTGTAATCAGGGATGGAATACCCCTAGAAGTTCATTTATTGTACAAGACTGTTTTAGGTATACTGTTATTATTTTTATTTTCCATATCTTGTCAAGAATTGTTTTTTCAAGGTCTCTAAAGAATTGTGTTGGTATTTTAGTGGGAATTTTATTGAATCGGTGGATTCATGAACATGGGACATCTTTCCATCTTCTGATATCTTCATTTTCTTTCTTCAGAGACTTGAAGCTCATGTCATACAGTTTTTTCACTTGATAGGTTACAGTTGCACCAAGATATTTCATATTATTTGTGGTTATTGAATAGTGTTCTTTCTCATATATCTGAGCTTGCTTATCATTTGTATAAAGGAGGGCTACTGATTATTTAAGTTAATTGTTTATCTAGCTACATTGCTGAAGGTGTTTATCAGCTGTAGGAGTTCTCTGATATACCACTCATAGGCATTTATGCAAAAGATGCTCCACCATACCACAAGGATACTTGATCAACTATGTTTACAGCAGTTTTATTCATAATAGTCAAGAACTGGGAAAAACAAAAATCCCTCAACGAAAAAGGGTTCAAGAAAATGTAATACATTTACACAATGGAATACTACTCAGCTATTCAAAACATGGACATCATGAAATTTACAGGTAAATGGATGCAACTAGAAAAGATAATCCTGAGTGAGGTAACCCAGAACCAAAAAGACATGCACGGTATATATTCATTTGTAAGTGGATATTAGCCATAAAATACAGGATAACTATAATGCAATCCACAGACCCAAAGAAGCTAAGTAAAAAAGAGGGCTCAAGGGAGCATGCATTAGTCTCAATTGGAAGGTGAAACAAAATAGATATCTGAATTAGAATGAGTGAGGGACCTGGGTCAAAAAGAACATGACAAGGGGAGCGAGGGAGTTATTAGGTTTGGAAGGAACAGGAGTTGGGAGAGAGAGCTGGGTTACAGAACAGAAATCAGTGTGTATGGGCACCTCTGGGAATGGGGAAGCTCCTGGGAGTCTATGGGGGTGACCTGACTTGCGACTTCTAACATCAGGGGATATGGAATATGAAGCTCCCACCTCCAGTAGCCCGGCAGGACCTTCAGTAGAGTTAGGGAGATTCCAACCAACCAACAAAACTTCCTTTTTTTAATTTAATTTTATTTATTAATTACACTTTATTCACTTTGTATCCCCCCATAAGCCCGTCCCTTCTCCCCTCCTGATCCCACTCTCCCTCCCACTTCTTCACGCATGCCCCTCCCCAAGTCCACTGTTAGGGGAGGTCCTCCTCTCCTTCCTTCTGATCTTAGTCTATTAGATCACATCAGGAGTGGCTGCATTGTCATCTTCTGTGGCCTGGTAGGGCTGCTCCTCCCTCAGGGGGAGGTGATCAAAGAGCAGGCCAATCAGATTATGTCAGAGGCAGTCCCTCTTCCCATTACTATGTAACCCACTTGGACACTAAACTGCCATGGGCTACATCTCTGCAGGGGTTCTAGGTTATCTCCATGCCTGGTACTTGGTTGGAGTATGAGTCTCTGAGAAGACCCCTGTGTTCAAATTTTCTTGTTCTGTTGCTCTCCTTGTGGGGTTCCTGTCCTCTCCAGGTCTTACTATTTCCCACTTCTTACATAAGATTTCATGCACTCTGCCCAACAGTTGGCCATAAGTCTCAGTGTCTGCTTTGATAGTCTGCAGGGCAGAGCCCTTCAGAGACCCTCTGTGGCAGGTTCCTAGGTTGTTTCCTCCAACAAAAATTTCAACCGCAAATTTTCCATGCTTACAAAAAGTGTAGGGATAAAGATGGAGCAGAGACTGAAGGAATGACCAGCCAATAACTGGCTCAACTTGAGACCCACCTCATGGAAAAGAGCCGACCCCTGTCACTATTAATGACACTCTGCTATGCTTGCTGACAAAAGCCTAGTACAACCGTCTTCTGAGAGACTCCACTCAGCAGCTGATGGGAACAGGTGCAGAGAACGACAGCCAAACAATAGGATGAGCTTGGGAATCTTGTGGAAGAGTGGAAGGAAGGAAAAGGGGACACAGAGGGGCCAAAGACACCACAAGAAAACCTGCACAGTAAACTAACCTGGGTCCAGGGGGCTCACAGAGACTGAACCACCAACCAAAGACCATGCATGGGCTGGACCTAGACTCCTACAAATATGTAGCAGATGTGCATCTTTGTCATCATGTGGGTCACCTAACATTTTGAATAGGGGCTGTCTCCGACTATTTTGCCTTCCTTTGGATCCCTTCCTTTAGCTGGGCTGCCTTGTCTGGCCTCAGTGAGAAAGAATGCACTTAGAATTATTGTTACTTGATGCTCCAGGGTGGGTTGGTACACTCTGTGGAGAAGGGGAAGGGAAGTGGGGGAGGGACATGTGAGAGTGGGCCTGGGAGAAGAGAAGGGAGGGGTCTGTGATCAATTATGTGAATCAGTGTATAAATTAATAAAAGAAAAAAGGAATTATCCTCCCGGGTGTTCTTGGGTGCCTCTTGATGCATCAGCTGCATCAGACTACCCATCTGGGTGCCACCAGACTGGCTGAGTAATTTTCTGGATACCAGATTCTCTGAGATCTGGCTGCTCATTTTACATCTCAGTGTCTCACCTGCACATAGTTGAATTCAAGGCAAGGGGAAAAGGACTTCCTGCCATGTTTCTGAAGTGACTATCCCCTGGTGAAAAATGAGAAGTAGACTTCACAGAAACCTCCTCCCATTGGGTATAAATATCCATTAGTGTTTGTAGACACCTTCTCAAGATGGGTAGAAGCCCTTGGTGCCTATAGGGAGACTGCTCTGGCAGTGGTCAAGATTCTTCTTACACACCTAGGTTTGTGCTGCCCCTATAATTTGGATCCCATAACAGACAGGCCCTTACCCTGTCCATAGCTCAACTGATCAGTAAAGCCTTAATAAAACCATGAAGGGTTACTGCACCTACTGACCTCAGAGCTCTGGACACATTGAAGGCATGAAGCCCATCATCTCTAAATTAAGTTTGGAAACTGGTGAAAATTGGCCCAACCTTTTACCCTTGGCCCTTCTTAACTCACGATGTACCCTTGACAAGCAAGGATTTCCCTCTTACGGATTATTTTTGGAAAGAAACCTCTTCTGTGCCCCCATTTAAGAGAGCCAATCATTGAGAAAATTACAAATCTCTTTCTTTGAAGTACCTGCAGTCTCTCTGACAGGTCCAGGCTACAGTCCATTCTAAGGTTCAAGATGCTCTTCTTGGTTCCTCCTCAGTGTCTCTTTATTCATTCTGAACTGGGGAACAAGCATACATCAAATGCCTCATACTATCATCCTGACAGTGCAGACTGCACTCAGTGTTGACGGAATCCCCACGTTGATTCATCATTCCAATGCCAGCCTGTTGCAGATGAGGACCAGAATTGGACTGCGTTATTACCTAGACAATATCCACTCAGCCTAAGACTTTATCAAAAATAGGACCCATGTTTGAATATATATTCCATCTTGGTTTGGTTAGACTAGATACTTATTCCTTTACTCTTGTTTCCTTTCACACTGGGGGAAAAAAAAACAACTTAAATGGACTGGGGGGCCAAAACTGATCTCACGAAACTCTCAACCCTATCCACTATTGAAGCATGAGGTTACCTTCTGCCAGGGTTGGTGTGAGGGTCTTCTAACATCCCACAATGTTGTGGGAACATTAAAGAGTCAGATTTCTACATATGTCCTGCTAAGTGGGAAGGCGAGAAAAAGGCCCCAGATTAAAGGTCACAATGTAACAAAGACACAGACTATTTCTGTCCCTGATGTATATGTGTAGACATTGCCACATTTTTGCTAGACCCAGATGACACCACCTTTCTGTCTGTATGGATAGGAAAAATGGGGGATTGCTCCGACCCTGCAATCAGTAATCCTGCATACTTATAAGTAAATTCTCCCCTACATTTTACTTGTTGGATCCACCTGCGGAACAAGATTCTATTCACCTGGGCATGATGGGGGAATCTTTTTATGATCTAAAGAAGACTATATCAGACCCCTATGCACCTAGCTGGATAAGAGTCTGGTTGCCTTTAAAGGTCCCTTGTTCTAAATGCTCAAGGTTACAGTTGAGTCCACAAATATGGTTGAATGGTTGCAGCTAGCTGGGGTAAAGACTTTCTATTTTTTAAGTTTTATTTATTTATTATTTATACAATATTCTGTTTACTTGTGTGCCTGAAGGCCAGAGTAAGACACCAGATCACATAGATGTTGTGAGCCACCACGTGGTTGCTGGGAATTGAATTCAGGAAGTTTGGAAGAACAGTGGATGTTCTTCACCTCTGAGCTATCTCTCCAGTCCTGAGGAATAAAAACTTTCAACTGGCTCTAAACTATGTCTAAGTGGTTTTCTTTATTGGATTCCCTGGAAGACCCACAGATAGGCCCGTTCCAGACAACAAGTGGCTTGGCACATGGGCTTCACCAACTCTTCCTCTTCTTTCTGATCTCTACTATGAGCCTGTAGATCAACTAAGGGAAACAAGGCAAGATGCCTTTCCTACACAAGAGAAGATATCTCGAATTCTCAAGAACCAAAGGTTTTTGGTCTCCTGTGCTTCACAGAGAACATATTTCATAGAATGTTATCAAACTGGGGATTACAGCCTGAGATTCCAGTCAAGTCCAGCCATCCATCCTAAATAAGTCAATTTAGAAAGCCAGATTAGGAGCCATGCCCATTGTCTTGTGCTCCCTATTCCTGACTCACAGCTCAGTCTCCATCCCTGGAGACATTCCTGCCATCCAGGACAGACAGGTGAGGCTTCTATGCCAATGGCCCCTGCCTGCTGACTGCCCCTAGGCAACCCCAGCAGCAGTAAGCTATGCCCTGCTCCCTGCATATACCATCTCACAGACCACAGCCCTAACTACATTTCCAGAGGACAGCAGCCATCAGAGACAAGCAGCCTCCATTCCTAGAGGCCTTTTGCCACACTGGACAGAGGACAGCAGTCATTTGGGACCATCAGGCAAGCCAGCAGCAATGAGCTACACCCTGGCCCCAGCATTCTCCGTCTCCTGGACCACATCCTTACCTGCATTCCCAGAGGCCAGTGGCCATCAACGACCACCAGCTTGGCCTTCATTTTCTGAGGCCTGGAGAGACCCAGGAATGAAAGAGGCATGACCCTTCATGAACCACCAGAGGCAAACAACACCTGTTCTCCAGCCCTCCATTTTATTGCCCACAATTCGCCCTGCATTACCAGAGGCCTGCCAATGCCAGAGACAGCTAGATGGCTAAGGGCCAGCAAAAGAATACAAACAACAAGAACCAGTGTAATATAGCACCATCAGAAACCAGCTACCATACAACAGCAAGCCCAGAATATCTTAATACAGCTGAAGCACAAGAAAAAGACCTTCAGTCCAATCTTATGACAAAACCTTTTATAGAAGAAATAAATAAATCCCTTAGAGAAATACAAGAAAACCAGGTACAGTGATGCACACCTGTAATCCCAGCACTAAGGGAAGGAGAAGCATGCAGTTCTCTGTGAGTCTGAGGCCAGCCCAGTCTATAAAGTGAGTCCAGGAGATCTAAGGTTACACAGAGAAACCCCTTATTTTATCTGACCATCATGGATTAAAGCTGGACTGCAACAACAACAGAAACAACACAAAGCCTACAAACTCACAAAAACTGAAAAACTCTGTACTCAGTGAACACTGTGTCAGGGAAGAAATAAAGAAAGAAATTAAACACACTGTAGAATTAAATGAAAATGAAGGTACAACATACCCAAACTTATGGAACACAGTGAAAAGTGGTGATGAAAGGAAAGCTCATACCACTAAGTGCTTTCATAAAGAAACTGAAGGGCTCTCATGCCAGCAATTTAAAAGTATTACTGTGAGCTCTAGAACAAAAGCTAGCAAATGTATCAAAGAGGATCAGACAGCTGGAAATAATCAAACTCATGGCTTAAATCAATAAATCAGAAACAAAAACAAAACAAACAAAAACAATAGAAAGAACCAGCAAAACCAAGACCTTGTTTTTTGAGAAAATCAACAAGATAGACAAACCCTTAGCCAAGCTAACTAAAAGACACATAAACAATATCCAGATTAATGAAATCAGAAATAAAAGGGGGAACATTACAACATACACTGAGGAAATCCAAAGAACCATTAGGTCCTACTTCAAAAGCCTATACTCCACAAATTTGGAAAGTCTAAATGAAATGGACCATTTTCTTGATAGATTCCACTTACCAATATGTAATCAATATTAGGTAAACAATTTAAATAAACCTATAACCCCTAAGGAAATAAAAGCAGTTATTAAAAGTCTCCCAACCAAAAAGAAAAAAAACAAAAGTTCTGGGCCAGATGGTTTTAGCACAGAATTCTACCAAACTACTATTCCACAAAATAGAAACAGAAGGAGCATTTCCAAACTCATTCTTTGAGACCATAGTCACCTTGATACATTAACCATACAAAGACTCAGCAAAGAAAGAAAATTTAGAACATTTTCCCTTTTGAATATTGATGCAAAAATACTCAATAAAATACTTGTAAACAGAAACCAAGAACACATAAAAATTATCATCCACCGTGATCAAGTAGGTTTCATCCCAGAGCTGCCAAGGATGGCTCAATCTATCAATGTAATCCACAATATAAATAAACTGAAAGGAAAAAAATGACTTGATCATCTCATTCGATGCTAAAAATGCCTGTGACAAGATACAACACTTTTCAGGTTAAAAGTCTTGGAGAGATCAGGGAAACAAAGTTCATACCAAAACGCAATACAGCAAGCCAATAACCAACATCAGATTAAATGGAGAGAAATTAAAACAATCCCACTGAAATCAGTGGCTTGCAACTCTCTCTGTTTCTATTCAGCATAGTACTTGAATTTCTAGCTGGAGCAATAAGACTAAAGGAGATCAGGAATATAAAGAAGACAGAAAAAGACAAAGTATTGCTATTCACAAATTATATGATTGTATATACAAGTAACCCCTAAAATTCTGTTAGAGAAGTTTTACAGCTGATAAACACCTTCAGCAAAGTGGATGGATACAAGAGTATCCATCCACTTTGCTGAAGGTGTTTATCAGCTGTAAAAAAAAAAAAAAAAAAAAAAAACAACAACAACAACAAAAAAAACCAGCCTTCTTCTATACAAAGGACAAACAGGCTGGAGAAAGAAATTAGGAAAAACAACAAACAGCCACAAATATGATAAAAATATCTTAGGGCAATGCTAACCAAGCAAGTGAAAGACCTATATGACAGGAGCTTCAAGTCCCTGAAGAAAAAAACTGAAGAGGGTATCAGAAGATGGAAAGATCTCACATGCTCATGGATTGGTAGGGTTAACATAGTAAAAATGGTCACCTTACCAAAGGCAATCTACAGATTAAATGAAATTCCCATCAAAATACCAACACAATTCTTTACAGACCTTGAAAGGAGAATTCTCAACTCCATATGGAAAAACAATAAAAACCCAGAATACCTAAAACAATTCTGTACAATAAAAGAACTGGAGGTATCTCCATACCTGACTTCAAGCTGTAATACAGAGCAATAGTAATAAAAACTGTATGGTACTGGCATAGAAACAGACTGGTTGATCAATGGAATCAAATGGAAGGCCCAGAAATGAACCCAAACAACTATGCACTATGCACACCTGATTTTTGACAAAGATGCTAAAACCATACAATGGGAAAAATATACCATCTTCCACAAATGGTGATGGTCTAACTGGATGTCTACGTGTAGAAAATGAAAATAGACCCACTTTTATCACTCTGCACAAAACTAAAGTCTAAGTGGATCAAAGACTTAAACATAAAAACAGGCACACTAAATCTGCTAGAGGAGAAAATGGTTAAGATCTTGGAACTCATTGGCACAGGAGACTTCCTGAACAGAACACTAACAGCACAAGCCCTCAGATCAACAATTAATAAATGAGACCTAATGAAACTGAAAAGCTTCTGTAAAGCAAAGGACACTGTCAACAGAAGAAAACATCGGCCAACAGACTGGGGAAAGTTCTTCACCAACACTACATCCAAAAGAGGGCTAATATACAAAATATATAAAGAACACAAGAAATTAAACACCAACAAATGAAATAATTTTAAGAATGGGGCTAAATAGTGAATTCTCAACACAGGAATATTGGAAGGTGGAAAAACAATTAAAGAAAAGTTCAGTGTCATTAGTAATAAAGAAACACAAATCAAAATGATTCTGATATTCCATGTGACACCCTTCAGAATGGCTAAGATCAAAAACACAAGTGAAGTACGTGATGGTAAGGATGTGGAGCAAAGGAAACACTCCTCCATTGCTTATGGGTGTGCAAACTTATACAACCACTGTGGAAATCAATCAGGAGTTTTCTCAGAAAATTGGTAAGAGATCTACCTCAAGACCTAGCTATACCATTCCTGGGCATAAATACAAAAGACGCTGCATTATACTACAAGGACACTTGCTCAACTACATTCATAGCAGCTTTATTCATAATAGCCAGAGACTAGAAACAACCTAGATGCCCCTCAAACAAAGAACAGATAAAGAAAATGTGATACATCTACACAATGGAATATATCTACCAAAAACAAGGATATCATAAAATTTGCAGGCAAATGGATGCAACTAGAAAAGATCACCCTGAGTGAGGTAACCCAGATCCAGAAAGACACACATGATATGTACTCACCTATAAGTGGATATTAGCCATAAAGTTCAGGGTAACTAGGCTACAATCCACAGACCCAAAGAAGCCAAGGAAGACCCAAGGAAGATGCTTGAATCTCACTCAGTGGAAAAAAATAGACATGTAAAATAGATGAAGGTAGAAAACTGGGTGGAAGAGGGAGCATGGAGGGTAATGGAGGTGGAATCAGGTCGGGAGAGACAGATGTGTTGGAGAATCCTGGGAGATAGACTGAAACTGTTAAGGGCCATCTCTGTACTGTCTCCTGGACACAGGGTCTGTTCTGTTGTAGGTACCTAGGAAAAGCAAACTGAGCTGCTCTATGCAAGCCCTTGACTGAGATGGTGCCAGTTTCTCCAGGTTTGGCCGTTCGGTGGCACCATCGGCAAAACTTTGTTCGCTGTTTTGTTCTTTTTAAATTTTTTTCTTTTTCTTTTTTCTTATTTTTCTGCAAAACCAAAACAACAACAAAAACTTCGGATAGGAAATTTCCAGTCATTGAAGTAGATGTCCTCCTGGGATTCTCACTTGCGTCAACATTGGGAAAGCTGTGGCAGGTCTTACATGGCTGTAGAGGTCTGGCATGGCGGCTGTTTTTTTTTCAGTACAGTAATCTTCTCTTCATTGTTAGTGCTCCTGGGTTGTTCATATTAATCTTTTACTCATTCAGGTCACATCAGTTTTCTCCTAATATTAGGACCACCACATCAAAACTCTTACCCCTTCAATGTATGCTATGGTTTCAGGAAGACTATAGATAGGCATGCACTATCCAAAAGAAGGCTGTGCACTTACAGTGAGATTGACTGGTCCCCTTATGAAGTGGGATGTCCATTAACAGGTTCCTGGGCCTTGTCTGTTGCAAAGGCAGTTTTGCTCAAGTTCATGGGACCCACCCAATCATCTTGACCAGTTTCCTTATATTGATCAAAAGATGACACCTGTTCAAAACCCATCCACTTAAGATTTTTGCTTCAAAAAATTATCCTGCTACAAACATGGTTGAGCAAATGTCCTTATTGTGTACTTGAGCCTCTTTTGGGTATATGCCTTCGAGTGGTGTAGCTGGATCTTGAGGAAGCGCTATTCCTAGTTGTCTGAGGAAGCGCCAGATTGCTTTTCAGAGTGGTTGTTCAGTTGAGGTCACTTGGAACCAGTGTTAAAATTTTTAGAAAGTATCCTTCATTCTTTCTTCATGTGATATTTTCTGTTCCACTTAATAAAAACAAGCCATTTGTTAAAGACACAGACACACAGAGACAGATTCACAAGGCAGCATTCAGTCAGGCACACATTGGGAGTCGTACAACAGACAGACTACAGAAAACACAGGAAGCATGCAATAGAGAATTCAAATCTGGACTCATACTTGGTTAAATGATTCCATGGAGAAGTGCTTTTCTTTCCTTAATAAGACACTGACTATTATTGGTGACTTTGAGTTCATCACCAGTACATTTAATTTATGCACTCATCAGGAACTCAAACCCACTGGAACCATAAACTCTGAAGTGCTTTTTTTTATAAGTTGCATTGGGCATGGTATTTTGCCATAACAATAGAAACGTAACCAAGACAGATGGGAAGCTTTTTTAAACACGGATATTATTAGATTCAGAAGGGTCAATCTATAAAGATTGTTACATGAATATCCAAACACTGGGACTACAAGAAATATCTAGTACACAGTGTTGTAACACCATCAGCCTAATTTATCTTGGACTTTCAATCAAATGTGTATGATTTGTCCATGAATTCATTCTATATATCTTTCTCTGCTAAGATTTTGTTGCTCATTGCTTTCTTTGCCTTGAAAGAACTTCTCGGTCATTTCTCCTTCAGGTTTACTATATTTCAGCAGCTTAAGATCCTTGAAGAAAATTTCATCCAACATTTTCTTAATCAAATAGATAATGATATTCAGTAAGGTCTCTGGATACCTCTTCCAGTGATGTTTCTGTTCTCGATTTTATACTATGATTTAAAAATCCCCTCTCAAGTCACAGAAATGAAGCAAAAGTTACTGAATAATATGAAGATATGTCACTCTCACCCAATATAACGTCCATTCATTTTGTTCAAATATTTTATACACTAAAAGTAATAAGTTTCTACAAGAGCCGAGGTAGAACAGTGTACTAACTCCATCAAGTGGAAAGAACTCAAGAGTTTTTGCTGTAACTATACTGTTCTTTAAATTTAGAAAATGGAATTTAACATAGAAATACGTATATCACATGTATGTTTGCTAGTATATTTATAATTTTAGAAAAATACAAAAGAAATTAAATATAAAAGTACTTACTATGAGGAGAACTACATGGTTGTGAGAGAGAGAGAAAGGGATTTTTTTTTTTTTTACTATTCGCATTTTTGTTATTTAGAATTTTTTTAATTCTTTGTTAATTACACTTTATTGACTTTGTAATCGCCCTGTAGCTTCCTCCACCCCTCTCAATCCCTGCCTTCCTCCTCCTTCTCCATGCATCTCCTCCCCAAGTCCACTGATAGGGGAGGTCTTCTTTTCCTTCCTTCTGATCATACTCTATTAGCTCTCATCAGGAGTGGCTGCATTGTCATCCTCTGTGGTCTGCTAAGGCTGCTCCCCAGTCAGGGGGAGGTGATTAAAGAGCAGGCAAATCAGTTCATGTCAGAGACAGTCCCTGTTCCCATTACTATGGAACCCACTCTGACACTGAACTGCCATGGGCTACACCTATGCAGGGGTCCTAGGTTAAATTGATAAATGGCCCTGATAACGAGTATCAGTCTCAGGAAAGACCCCTGTGCTCATATTTTTTGGTTCTTTTGCTCTCCTTGTGGAGTTCCTGTCTTCTCCATATCCTACTATTTCCCACTTCTTTCATAAGATACCCTGCACTCTGCCCAAAGGTTGCCCATAAGTGTCAGCATCTGCTTTGATATTCTGCATGGCAGAGCCTTTCAGAGGCCCTCTGTGGCAGGCTCCTAACTTGTTCCCTGTTTTCTCCTTCTTCTGATGTCCATCCTCTTTGCCTTTCTGGATGGGGATTGAGCAATTTAGCAAGAGTCCTGCCTCTTAATTAGTTTCTTTAGGTGTACAAATTTTAGTAGGCTTATCATATATTATATGTCTATATGAGTGACTATATACCATGTGTGTCTTTCTGCTTCTGGGATAACTCAATCAGGATGATCTTTTTGAGTTCCCACCATTTACCTGCAAATTTCATGATATCCTTCTTTTGTTTTGCTGAGTAATATTCCATTGTTTAGATGTACCACAATTTCAGTATCCATTCTTCAGCTGAGGGGCATCTAGGCTGTTTCCAGGTTCTGGCTATTACAAATAAAGCTGCTACAAACATGGTTGAGCATATGCCCTTATTGTGTACCGAGCTTCTTTTGGATATATGCCTAGGAGTGGTATAGCTGTATCTTGAGGAAATGTTATTCCTAGTTGTCTGAGGAAGCACCATATTGATTTCCAGAGTGGTTGCACAAGTTTACATTCCCACCAGCAGTGGAGGAAGGTTTCCCATTCTGCACAATCTCTCCAGGATGTGTTGTCACTTGAGTTCTTGAACTTAGACATTTTGATGGGTGTAAGGCGAAATCTCAGGGTCATTTTGATTTGCATTTCCCTGATGACTAATGACGTTGAGCATTTCTTTAAGAATTTCTCTGCCATTTGATATTCCTCTACAGAGAATTCTCTGTTTAACTCTGTACCCCATTTTTAATTGGATTATTTGATTTGTTGCTCTTTAACTTCTTGAGTTCTTTACATATACTGGATATTAGTCCTCTTTCAGATATAGGGTTGGTGAAGATCCTTTCTCAATCTGAGGCAGTCTTTTTGTTCTGAGGACTGTGTCCTTTGCTTTACAGACGCTTTCCAGTTTTGTGAGGTTACATTTATTGATTCTTGTTCTTACAGCCTGTGTTGTTGGTGTACTGTTCAGGAAGTTGTCTTCTGTGCCAATGAGTGCTAGGCTCTTTCCCACTTTTTCTTCTAAGTGGTTTAGTGTGTATGGTTTTATATTGAGGTCTTTGATCCACTTGGACTTTAGTTTTGTTCAGGGTAATAAGTATGGATCTATTTTCATTTTTCTACATGTAGACATCCAGTTAGACCAGCACCATTTGTTGAAGATGCTGTCTTTTTTTCATTGAATGGTTTTGGCATCTTTGTCAAAAATCAGGTATCCATAAGTGTGTGGATTTATTTCAGGGACTTCTATTCGATTCTACTGATCAACCAGTCTGTTTCTATGCCAGTAACATGCAGTTTTTAGTATTGTTACACGTACAGCTTGAGATCAGGGATGGAGATACCTTCAGAAGATCTTTTATTGTAGGGGATTGTTTTAGCAATTCTGGGTTTCTTCTTGTTCCATATGAAGTTGAGAATTTTTCTTTCCAGGTCTGCAAAGAATTGTGTTGGTAAGTTGATGAGAATTGCATTGAATCTATAGATTGCTTTTGGTAAGATGACCATTTTTACTATATTAATCCTGCCAAGGCATGAGCATGGGAGATCTTTCCATCTTCTGATATCTTCTTCTAATTCTTTCTTCAGTGACTGGAAATATTTTTCATACAAGTCTTTGACTTGCTTGGTTAGGTTCACCCCAAGGTACTTTATGCCCTTTGTGGCTATTGTGAATGGTGTTTATCCCTAATTTCATTCTCAGCCCTTTTGTCTTTTGTATACAAGAGGGCTACTGATTTTTCTGAGTTAATTTTGTATCCAGCCACTTTGCTGGAGGTGTTAATCAGCTGGAGGAGTTCCCTGGTAGAGTTTTTGGGGTCACTCAGGTATACTATCATATCATCTGCAAATAGTGATACTTTGACTTCTTCCTTTCCAATTTGGATCCCCTTGATCTCCTTTAATTGCCTTATTGTTCTAGCAGGGACTTCAAGAACAATGTTGAAGAGATTGAGAGTGGGCAGCCTTGTCTTGTCTTTGATTTCAGTTGGATAGATTTAAGTTTCTCTCCATTGAGTTTGATATTGGCTAGAGGCTTGCTATAGTTTGCCTTTACTAAGTTCAGATATGTGCCTTGTATCCCTGATCACTCTAACAGTTTAAACATGAATGGGTGTTGAACTTTGTCAAATGCTTTTTCAGCGTCTAGGGAGATGATCATGTGGTTTTTCTCTTTCAGTTTGTTTATGTGGTGGATCACATTGATGGATTTCAGTATATTAAACCATCCCTGCATACCTAGGATGAAGCCTACTTGATCATAGTGTATGATATCTTTGATGTGTTCTTGTATTCGGTTTGCAAGTATTTTGTTGAGTATTTTTGCATCAATGTTCATAAGGGAGATTGGCCTGAAATTCTCTTTCTTTGATGGGTCTTTGTGAGGTTTAGATAACAAGGTGACTGTCGCTTCATAGAATGCGTTTGGTAGAGTTCCTTCTGTTTCTATTTTGTGGAATAGTTTGAAGAGTATTGGTGTTAGCTCTTCTTTGAAGGTCTGGTAGAATTCGGCGCTGAAAACATCTGGTCCTGGGCTTTTTTTGCATGGGAGACTTTTGATGACAGCTTCTATTTCCTTAGGGGATATAAGACTATTTAATTGATTTACCTGGTCTTGATTCAGCTTTGGCATGTGGAATCAGTCAAGAATATTGTCCATTTCATTTAGATTTTCAAATGTTAAGGAATATAGGCTTTTGAAGTAAGACCGAATGTTGTTTGGATTTCTTCACTGTCTGTGGTTATGTCCCCCTTTTTGTTTCTGATTTTGTTGATTTGGATAATCTTTCTCTGCCTTTTAGTTAGTTGGCTAAGGGTTTGTCTATCTTGTTGATTTTCTCAAAGAACCAGCTCTTGGTTTCATTGATTCTTTGAATTGTTTTTTTTTTTGTTTGTTTGTTTGTTTCTAATTTATTGATTTCAGCCCTGAGTTTGATCATTTCCAGCTGTCTACTCTTCTTTGGTGTGTCTGCTTCTTTTTTTTCTAAGGCTTTTAGGTGAGCCATTAATTTGCTTGAATGAGATGTTTCAAATTTCTTATTGAAGACACTTAGTGCTATGAACTTTCCTCATAGCACAGCATTCTTGTGTCTCATAAGTTTGGGTATATTGTGCCTTCATTTTCATTGAATTCTAGGAAGAGTTTAATTTCTTTATTTATTTCTTCTCTGATCCAACTGTCATTTAGTAGCAAGTTGTTCAGTTTCCATGTGTGTGTAGGCCTTTTGCTATTTCTGTCATTGAGGTCCAGCTTTATTCCATGGTGATCATACAGGATCCAAGGGATTATTTCAATCTTCTTGTATCTGTTCAGTCTTGCTTTGTGACCAACTATATGGTCTATTTTGGAGAAGGTTCCATGAGTTGCTGAGAAGAAAGTAAATTCTTTTGTGTTTGGGTGAAAGGTTCTGTAGAGGTCCATGAGGTCCATTTGATTCATGACCTCTGACAAAGTTATTGTTTCTTTGTTTTATTTCTGTTTTGTTGACATGTCCTTTGTTGAGAGTGAAGTGTTGAAGTCTCCCACTGTTATTGTGTGGGGATCTATGTGTGTTTTAAGTTTTATTAATTTTTCTTTTACAAATGTAGATGCCCTTGCATTTGGGGCATAGATGTTCACGATTGTGATATCTTCCTGGTGGATTTTTCCCTTTACGAGTATGAAGTGTCTTTTTCTATCTGTTTTGATTAATTTTGGTTGAAAGTCTTTTACTAGACATTAGAATGGCTACTCCTGCTTGCTTCTTGTGTCCGTTTGCTTGGAAAACCGTCTTACAGCCCTTTAACTCTCAGGTAACGTATATCTTCGTGACTTAGGTGTGTTTCTTTTATGCAACAGATTGTTGGGTCTTGTTTACGCATCCATTCTGTTAGTACGTGTCTTTTTATTGGAGAACTGAGTCCATTGATATTGACAGAGATTAATGACCAATGGCTGTTTGATCCTTTGCTATTGATTTTGGCTGTGGTAGTGTTTTTGTGTATTTGGTTACTTTTTGTTTTGCTGTAGTGAGGGTATTTTTTTCCTGTGTTTTCTTGAAAGTAGTTAGTTTTCTTGGGTTTTATTTTTCCTTCTAGTATCTTCTGTAATGCTGGATTTGTGTGTATGTATTGTTGAAATTTGTTTTTGTCATTGAATATCTTGTTTTCTCCGTCTATGAGGACTGAGAATTTTGCAGGGTATAGTAGCCTAGGCTGACATTTGTGTTCTCTTAGGGTTTGCATGATATCCATCCAAGCCCTTCTGGCTTTCAGAGTTTCTTTTGAGAAGTCAGGTGTGATTCTGATGGATTTGCCATTATATGTTAGTTGGCCTTTTTCCCTTGCAGCTTTTAGTATTTTGTTGTTGTGGTTGTTCTGTCTTAATTATTATGTGACAGGAAGATTTTCTTTTCTGTTCTTATTTATTAGGTGTTCTGTAGGCCTATTGTATTCTTATAGGCCTCTCCTTTAAGTTGGGGAAATTTTCTTCTATGATTTTGTTGAAAATATTTTCTGGGCCTTGGAGGAGGGAATCTTCTTTTTCCTCTATTCCTATTATTCTTAGGTTTTGTCTTTTTATGTTTTCTTGGATTTCTTGGATGGTTTGTGTCAGGAATTTTTTAGATTTATTATTTTCTTTAACAGATACATCTATTTCTTCCATTGTATCTTCCACACCTGAGATTCTTTCTTCCATCTCTTGCAGTCTGTTTTTATGCTTACCTCTGTAGTTCCTGTTTTCTTTCTTAGGTTCTCCCTCTCCATGATTTCCTCTGTTTTGTGTTTTCTTTAATTTTTCCAATTCTATCTTCAGATCTTGAACCGTTTTGTTGATTTCCTTCACCTGTCTGACTTATTTTCCTGTTTTTCCTTCAATTCCTTCACCTGTTTGTTTGAACATTCCCGTTTCTTTTATTTCTTACAGTGATTTAATCATTTCTTATCTGAAAGCCACAAACTGTTTGGCTTCAGCTTCCTGTATTTTTTTACGGATTTCCATAATTTGTTTTACTATATCTTCCCTTAAATCTTTACGCATTTTATTTGCTTCCTCTTAAAGTCTTCACAAGCATAGATGTAAGGTCATAATCTCGAATTTCACTTATGTTAGAGTGTCCAGGGCTACTTGCCCCTGGATAACTGGGTTCTGGGGATGCCATATTGCTTTGCCTTTTGTTGGTTGTGCTTTTTCACTGGCCTCTACCCATCTCTCTGTCTCAGGTGTTGTCTGTTAATTTCTGGTGCCTGCTGAGTCCTGGGGTGGAAAGAATCCATTTGGTGGGGTTGTGAAGGAGATCCCTTCAGCTTTTTTGGGTATGGTCAACTGAATGGTGGTGCTTCTCAAGAATTGTCAGAGTTTACTTCAGACATATGGACCTGTGTGGTTACTCTCGTGTTCAGGAAGGCTCTCATCTCATCAGGAGAGGTCCTGGTGATGGCTTCCCTGCTGTTGGTTTTTTGCTCTAATTTAGGGAGCTGCAGCTGTTGCTCTTAAGGTGTAATTGTTGGATGCACCCCTCTTGAAGAACCAGGGAGTCCCACAGTTTTGTCAGTTTACCTAGGAATAACTGGTCGAACCTTGGAACAGTATCTGAGGGCTGCTGTAATGGCTTTCTGGTTTTTGTAGGTCTGAGGATGCAGCTGTGTGCCCCAGTGCCCTAGCGGTACTCAATAATGGCAGGTAAGCACAGCGCTCATGCCTGCAGTAGAAGGCTAGAGCCTAGAGCCTGCGTGAATCCGTGAATCCAGAAAGTCTTCTGGAGCTGGGTGTCCTGAGTGCTGGAACTGTGGGGTTTCTTCCTGACACGGACACACAGAATGTGCTCTGGGGATGACCGTTCTGTCTGGGATGGTGAGTAGAACCCGCAGGCACAGCGGCACGTGGCACGCCTTACTGGCGATTGGGTGCCTGGGCATCTACCAAAAACTGGTTAATTTTTCGCGAGACCTTTTCGGGGTGGTGGTATCGGCTGAGAGCTCTGAGATCAGCCCTGCTGTTCCCCACCCTGTGGGTTTGTATCTGACAGAGAATCTCAGTCTCTGATGCCCTGGGGCCCACAGTTCTATCTGGGGCAGCAAGTCAGGCACACAAGCAGGGCTCTATGTTGGCGCCTGCATCCCTGGCTCTGGACTGGCTGCTGGGCGCCCACAGAACCCCGGGTCTTTTCCAGGGAATGTCTGGGTGACCTAAGGTCGGTCCCAATCTTTTCCTGCACCATGGGTTATCTCTCAACTGGAAATTCCAGTCTCTAATGTTGTGGGGCCCACAGTTAAGTCTGAGACAGTGATCAGAGCATGCTGGCGTGTGGCTCTGGGCTGGCGACCAAGTGCCTGGTGGAACTGGGAGCTCTTCTGCAGTTTAGCTGGGTGAGTTGAAGCTGATTGAATCCCTCACCATGGGGTATCCTCTCACCTGGGAAACACAATTGCTTGTGTTTTAGGGCTGAGAGTTCTGGCTGCTGGTCACTGTGCCAATCCTGCTGTGCTCCTGGTCAGAAAGAGTGTAGTCCCAGTGCCACCATCTTGGATTCCCCCCTTTTTTAGAATTTTTAATTATGAATTTATCACCTGTAATTTCAACTAACTATAAACAAACTACTGACATGCAATGCCTATATGTCCAACTTTACTATCTATGTTTCATATATATTATTTATAACATGTATAATATGTATATAAAATGTGAGGTTTCTTCTCTGAGGGAATTATACAACATCATGGAATGGATGACATAATTTGCAATACCACAAAAAGTAAAGATGAAGACAGTAGTCTGTAACAACTATAGGCTATTCCTATGTGGTTATGGTCTTTCTCTACATCTTCACAGAAGTCACATGCATTTCACCTAACCTTTTAAAATAAAACATTGGCATTCTTAAACATCTTGTTCTTCACCAAATTTTTGACTGCATTCCATTTCTGTTCTGCATATTATATGTTCACAGCGGTTCAACTGTTCTGGTTTCCTCAGATCCATACATATTGCAAGTAGATGAGCCTGGATTCTCCCCAGAAGGGAGATAGTACCTAAGCACAAAGTCGTGAAAAAATGCAAACACTGTCATTAGATATTAGAATGCATTAGAATCATGGTCATAACTTAAAGTATTTGAAAAAAAAACATAGCTAATTTGTTTTTTAAAAAAATAATAAGATATTGACTGTACACATATATACATGTTTAATTTAACAGCCAGGATCTAGAAGTTTTGAACAAAAAAAATGGCTTAGCATTTCATAAAATGTGTAAGTGTAGATAGAAAATGGACACATTTAACAGCATGTCATTTAAACTTAAATTATCCACAAAAATCAGTACAAGCCTTAGTCTCTGAGGTCTCACAGAAGGCAGATAAGAACACTATATAGAAAGGTATCTCCATCCCCTTTTATTCAGAGTGCTAGTGGGAAACTCTGAACGTTTACTTAGGAAAGACACTGTGTAGCTTACAGATTATAAAATGAGGGAAAAAACTGGTAGAGAAAGAGAAGGTGTGTCAAAATGGTTGAATTTGAAGGTGGCTTTCAGAAAATGAGAACAACTGAAAGTTATATTTGTGAGTCACCATGCTTTCACAAGTTGCTAATCTTGAACTGAACTCCAGAACCAAGGTGGCCATATGATTCAGAATTTTCTTTCATATGTGAAACCTCAAAGTTATAACTTTTATACTTGATGACAAAAATAATCCCACATACCAATTCAACTATACCACTGCTAGGCATATACAAGATGCCCCACCATTCATTAATGACATTTGCTCAACTATGCTTTATTTGTAATAGCCAGAATCTGGAAACAAACTAGATGTCCATCAAGAGAGGAAGAGAGGAATAGATACAGAAAGTGTGGTACATTTACACAATGGAATACTACTCAGCAACTAAAATCAAGGAAAGCATAAAATTTTCAGGCAAATGGTAGGAACTAGAAAAGATCTTCCTGAGTGGGGTAATCCAGAAACAGAAAGACACATATGATATATACTCACTTATAAGTGGATATTAGCCATATAATATAGCATAAATGTACTAAAATCTATAGTCCTAAAGAAGCTAAACAACAAGGAAGACACTTCGGAAAAGGCTTACTTCTCATTCAGAAAGGCAAATAAGATAGACATTGGAAGTAGGAGAAGACAAGGAACAGGACAGAGGCCTTCCATAGAGGACCTTTGAAAGACTCTACCCAGCAGGGTAAAGAAGGAGATACTAAGACTCATAGCCAAACTTTGAGCAGAGTGCAAGAAACCTTAAAGCCCTGGAAGGGACAGGAACTCCACAAGGAGAACAACAGAGCCAAAAATACCTGGGCCCAGGGGGATTTGCAGAGACCAATACTCCATCCAAGGACCATGTATGGAGATGACCTAGACCCCCTGTTCAAAGAGAGCCCATTGGCTGCACAGTTTCCAAGTGGGATCCTTAGTAAGGTACACAGGATCTGTCTCTGACATGAACTTAATAAATGGCTTTTTGATCACCTCTCCCTTGGGGGTGCAGCCTTGCCAAGCCACAGAGGAATATGATGCAGCCAGCCATGATGAGACCTGATAAGCTATGGTGAGATAGAAGGTCCTCCCATATCAGGGGACCTGGGAAAGGTGTAGGAGGAGAAGAGAGGGGGTGGGTAGACATGGAAAGAGATGAGGGAGGGGGCTGTAGTGGGGATACAAAGTCAATAAATTGTATTAAATAAATATATAAATAAAATTAAATTTTAAAAAAAGAAAAAAATCCCATATACCAACATGAAACAAAATTTCCTTTACTTTTCCTACAATAGGAATTCAGTGAAATAGCTTGGAGCTAACATCCTAGCTGTAGATGCCAATAGATGCCAACAGAATTACAGATGCCCAGAAAGTATAAATGCATTGCACACCCCAACCCAAGACTTTTATTGGGTTTGAATAAGAATAACCCTCATAAGATCATGTATTTGAATACTTAGTCATCAGGGAGTGGCACTATTTAGGATTAGGTGATGTGATCTTGTTGAAATCGGTGTGGCCTTGTTGGAGGAAGTATGTCACTGAGAGTGGGCTTGAAGCTTCAGAAAACCAAACCAGGCTGAGAGGCTCTCTTCCTGCTGCCTGCCGATTCTGATGTAGAAGAGACAGATGCCTCTCTAGTACCATATCTGCCTGCACACTGCCATGCTCACTTTCTTGGCAGTAATGGACTAAACCACTGAAACTGCAAGCAAACCCCAACTAAATGCTTTCTTTTATTAGTGCTGCTGAAGTCATGGTTTCTCTTCACAGCAATAAAACAATGACTAAGACAAAGCATAACTACATGTATGTGTTATGTTTATGTGCACATCTGGGAGCAAAATCAGTGTCAATAGAACTCATCTTCTTTTGTTTGTGAGGCAAATTGAACCATCTCTCTAGCCAACGGTGCAGCCTTTTCTTATACTGTGTATTTTTCTGTATCCAGTACTAAAGGTTCCTTCTATCTTCTCATAGCTTATGCACATTTTATTTGTCTTTTGATTATGAACTGAAACCTTCCATAATCTAGGAACTTCTCCATACAACCATAATCATTCTCATCTCTGGCTATGTCCAGCTTTATGATTATATTAAGCATTTGATATTTATTTTCTGGGGGAATTATACAACATCCTGGATTAGCAGACATAGTATAGTCCCCAAAATAGAAAAAAATGAAGACAGTAGTCTGTATCAACTAGTAGCTATTCTTTGATGTTATTAAAAAGGCTGTTATCACTCTCCATCTGCCCTTGCCAATGAATACGGTAGGATAAGTTCCAAAATAATGAGGAGGTCACTTCATAATCTGTATTATAATATAGAGAACAGTTGTCCTTCCTGCTATAGGAAGAAATCTATGTGGACACATTGCTAATTTTTTTTTCTGAGTTAACTTTCAATTGGAGAGACTGAGGAGCAATGGAAAACCAGTGGCCTTGGTATATATGAATCTTCTCCCAATGCAAAGAGAGAGTGGGGGAATCTTGCATTGCTACAGAGAAAATAGGGTGAAACAATAAGGAGAAAAGCCAAAACACCATAAATCTGAAAAACAAGACTGCACACCTGACTGGAGAGGCAATACCAAAATTTGAAATGATTACCTGCTTCTGCTTTCTCTCTTTATATAAACTACCGGATAAAGGTGATACAGAAGACAGATGTTTAGGGCACTAATTCACTGCTTTCTCAGATTGCAGGAACTCTGTATAGGGTACATCTTAAAGATTCAATTATTTTCCTCTGTGGCAAGTTGTCTTACAATATGAGTTAGAGAATATCCTGGAGAAAATTCTAAAGCTTTCTAGAGCTTCCAAGGAGAGCCATGAAATGCATTCAAGCACTCCAAATTACTACCTTGCAAAATAGTGAATTCCCTTTACTGAAGTTATTTTGATCAAAGCCAATGTCACTTCATACTTTAAGATGAAACTCAGAAACAACTAATAAACTAATTGATTAAATAAATATTAAGCCATTGCCATGTTCCTAGTACTGTTTTCAGCACTGAGTATTTATTAGTGGCCAGAGAAAAGAAACTTAGTTCCTACTATGATAGTATTCCCATTCTAGGGGAAACAAATAGAAACAAGCAAACAAATGTAGCAGCAATTATTACAGAAGGGACAGACTGTTACAAACAATATGAAATTTGAGAATGTGATTAAGAAAAAGTTTGCAGTTCAGGAGCTATTATGGGTAGTGCTACAGACTTATTGTTTGGGTTCTCTTCAAAATGTATTTGTTGAATACCTAACTTCTAGTTTCATAATGTTTGGAAATGAAGTGTGTGGACAGTAATTAGGGTTAGATGAAGCCATAAGAAAATAACTCTGCTATGATGGAATTAGTGTCCTTAGTATAAAGAACATTAAAGGAGCTTATTTTTGTTCTTTCTCATGGGCAAAGAAGAGTGAAATGGTGACTGTCTAAAATTCAGTTGGAGGTATCATCCTTAATCAAACAAGTAGGTTCCCTGACTTTATTTCTCACCTGTAGATTTATGGTAAAGGTTGTATAATGGCTATTCGTGGTTGCTAACTTGACTACAACTACACCTGGAGTTTAACTATAATCCAAGCAGGTAGTTCACCTATGAAGGTTTTTTTCTTAATTAAATCATTTGAAGTATGAATAAAGTAAATCTGGAATCTAAATCCAGATCTTTTGAGGTGGGAAGATCAATTGTAAATCCTGCCACACCTTCTGATGATAGCCTTTATAAAGGACAGGGAACATGACAGCCCTTGGCTCTTTGCCTGCGTGGCCTCACTCTCACTGGCATCAGAACCTATTTCTGACACATACTGAAGACCAGCTAAGCCATCCAGCCTTGTGGATTAAGAAACTTCTGTATTCTTGGACCTTCCATTGGTCAACAGCTACTATTGTTTGAGACAGACCACTCTAATAAATACCATATATTCATTCATCCTTTAAGTTCTGTTCCTCTGGAGAACCCTGACTAATAAAGTTGATACTTTCTTATTACAGATCAAGCAGACTAATATACATGGAACAAAGAAGGCATCTTTGTTATAAGCGATGTTTGTGCTAGATCCAAAGGTTTCAGAAGTTCATGTGAATGTTGTGGTAAATAGCATCTCAGGTATAAAAAACAGAGAACTCAAGAGCAATAACAGACTTCATGTGCTGGAGAAAAAGAAAGGCCAAAGTAATCAAAGAGCAAGTAAGGGAAGTGGGTAGAACAAGAAGTTGGAGAGACTGGTATAAATAAGATCATGCATGGTCTTATAAGGGGTAGAACAAATTTAATAGAAAGTAGTTGGAGCTAAGCTTGGTGTTGTGTTTCACTAATCCTAGCACTTGGGAGTCAGAGACAGGTGGATCTCTGAGAGTTTGAGACCAGCCTGTTCTATTCCAGGCCAGACAAAGTTACACAGTAAGTGAAACACTGTCTCAGAAAACAAACAAAGTAGTTGTAAATTTTAAAGCAGAAAGTTAATATGACCTCATTCAAAATTTAATAAAATGACTTTGGTTTCTATAAAAAAGTGACATAAGACAGAAAGAAAAACTAGGTAAGGGATTAGTTCAGTAGTTCAAGTGATGATTATTAGCAGCAATAGCAAAGATGAAAAGAAGCAACTGAGTAGTTTATAAAATGGACAGTTTTAAATAAAGGTAGCTTATTAAATAATTAGATAGTATCTAAGTTTATAATTTAAGAAACTGATATAATGATGAAAACTTCAAAGTGAGAAAAATAAGATTGATGGAGATACCACATTTTGCTTTCATTGCATTTGAAATGTGTATTAACACGCTAATCAGAAGTATCAAGTAGAAAATTGCATATGTAAATCTTAGAGTTCCATGGAAAGGTATTATTTACTCCCTGCCTTCTTTTTTCCTGATCACAATGTTACCTAACCTCCTACAGTTTCAATGCAAAATTCTACTGTCTAGTAATCCACTATTCTCAGAGTTCAAAATTGGTTTGAGCCTCAATTGAAGCTAAAAGAAAATTGCCCCTCTCAAAAACTTGTAAGAAATTACTTAAGCAGAAAAGGTTTGTTATTCATGCTTGTCAGAACTAAAATTAAGTTTCTAAAGACACAACACTGGGCCAAGAGTGGTGGCGTTCACCCTTAATCTCAGCACATGGGAGGCAGAGGCAAGTGTATCTCTCCGAGTTATAGACAAGCCTGTTGTACATAGTTAGTTCCAGGACAGATAAGGCTATGTAGAGAGACCCTGTATCAAACAAACAACAAAAGATATGACACTAAGATTTCATATACTTACTTAACAACAATGAAGCCTTTATTTCACTGTTAGTTGGAAGACAGACAGGAATAGCAGTGCATCAGGAACTCTAGTGCATATGTTTTAATGTATATGTAAATATGAAGGGCCTGACACCATTTATCACTACTAAGCTGAGAGATAAAAAAGTGTTAAGATGCCTACTTTGGGATCCCTGCTTTGGAAAGGTAATGTCAGCTCATCTTCTATGTACCTCTAAAAGGTAGAAATGTGGGCAAAAAAAAGATAAAAGTTGGAGTAGAGAATGATCAGCTATGGTGAAGACAAAGAATATACTCTTTCCTTTCTGTACAGAGACTAAAACATTACGTATTTTTTTCCTAAGGCTTCCTGTAGTTAGTGGTACCATATGATACAACTTTTGTCAATGAGAATAAAGGCAAAAAATACTGGGGATTCTGGAAACTCTGATATCCATGATTATTAAAAATGGACCTCATAAATAAGTAATTTCAAAAAGCTAAATGAGTGACTTATATAGAAAGTTCAATGGCAGCTAGAGCTACATTGTGAGACACTCTCTCCAAACAAATACACAAAACAAAAATAAAGAAAATTAGATCAATGAGCACCACTTCTTCCTCCTTTCTGCCTTAGATAAAGCTATGATGGCTAAAGTAGAAGTTATAATTTTGTGTTTACACGGTCATTTGAAGGCCTAGTCACGGGCCTTCTAGATATGACCTTTCGGTGTCCTCCATATTTAACCTTTCATAATGGGATCAGAGTACCATTAATTGTATTGCTCCCAAGTGTTACTTCATAAAAGCTACCAAGCGATTTAAAATGCAAAGCCCAAGGCAAGAAGCAAAATCAAGATGAGTAGGGGTCCCAGCAGAGTGGATACAAAGGGTAGTAAGCCAAGGAGAACTATTGTACCATGATTCAAACCATCCTCTGGAATCCTCTCTTTCTGGCATCACTCCAGACTTTCTCTTACTATTGCTAAGGATTCCTAATTATTTCTGAGTGGTTTACATAAAAAACAACGTTCCTCTCTAAGGACTACACACAGCCTAACCTACAAAAAAAAAAAAAAACCAGCTCTAAACCACTTCTGTTTTCTAACACTACTTCTGCCAGGGAACCAACATTCTTTTCTAAATGGGTGATTGAGTTCTCAAGGCATTGACTATCTTTATCAATGTCTTTATAACAGTCTTAATTCTGGCTTTGTACAGTCAGTGCTGCAATGCCGGTTCCTGATCCAGTTGAACCATTCCCCAAGATAATAGCTAATGTCAGGGAGCCCCTTTTGACTTAGGATTTCAGCCTGTTAGGTAGGATATTGGTCAATGATTTTCTCTTCTGTATCTTTCTTCAAGCTGGCATTAGGATGAAGATATTGGGGGCCCAGGATGACTGAAAGGCTAGTCAAAACCTAGGCAATGGGGCACTTATCAAAACCATCTAACTAGTGATCCAGTTGAAGACACAAGAAGCTATCACATTGGCTGGACTGGTTTACTTCAGCTTTCAGCAAGTTCAGAATCTCAGCTTTCAGTCCATAGCTAACACTGAATGGAGTCTGTCAACCAAGTAAAAATCTGCTGAGACAAATTTAGACTACAGACAAAAGTTAAAATTTGTCTAGTAAATGGGGAAAGTGAGGAATCCCAAGACCAAGGGAAAAAAATCCCATTTCAAAATTAGGTGGGTGTATTCATCTGGGGTCCATTAGAGCAGTAGCAGATCCAGGTCTCATGACCTTTTGATTTCCTGAAGTTCATATAAATTTCAGTATACAAAAAGAAGCTACTCAACAATGAAAAATAAGGAAATCATGAAATTTGCAGGTAAATGGTGGGACCTGGAAAGGATCATCCTGAGTGAGTTGTCCCAGAAGCAAAAAGACACACATGGTATATACTCACGCATATAGACATACAACATAGGACAAACCCACTAAAATCTGTGCATCTAAAGAAACTAAGCAAGAGAGAGGACCCTAACTAAAATGATCAATCCCCACCTGAAAGGGAAAGAGGATGGACATCAGAAGAAGAAGAAAACAGGAAACAACCTAGGAACCTGCTACAGAAGGCCTCTGAAAGCCAGAAGAAGAAAACAGGAAACAAACTAGGAACCTACCACAGAGGGCCTCTGAAAGCCTCTGCCCTGCAGACTATCAAAGCAGATGCTGAGCCTGATGGCCAACTGTCGGGCAGAGTGAATGGAATTTTATGTATGAAGTGGGAAATAGTAAGAGCTGGAAAGAACAGGAACTCCACAAGGAGAGCAACAGAACAAGTAAATTTGAACACAGGGAACTTCCCAGAGACTGATACTTCAACCAAGGACTATTCATGGAGATAACCTATATCCCCTTCACAGATGTAGCCCATGGCAGGTCAGTGTCCAAGTGGGTTACCTAGTAATGGGAAGAGGAACTGCCTCTGACATGAACTGATTGGCCTGCTCTTTGATCACCTCCCCCTGAGGGGGGAGCAGCCTTACCAGGCCACAGAAGAGGACAATGCAGCCACTTTTGAGGAGAACTGATAGACTAAGACCAGAAAGGAGAGGAGAACCTCTTCTATCAGTGGACTTGGGGAGGGGCATGCTTACAGAAAGGGGAGGGAGGGTGGGATTGGGAGGGGAGGAAGGAGGGGCTTATGGGGGATACAAAATGAATAAATTGTAATGAATAAAAAATAAAAAAGTTAAAAAATAAAAAAGAAGTATATTGGTATCACCACTGCATTGAGATCCATACTTTAGAAAAAGCAGGTAATAGGTGTCTGCAAGACAGTGGGAGTATATTCATACCATTAAGACCTAGTAAAAGTTGTGGTTTTGGGTCATATATATACACATTAGACAGAGATGTTTTTAGCATGATGAGAAACACCATTAAATCTATCTCCAGAAGACAACTAAAGGGAAATTAAAATCTCAAGCTTGTGACTGAATAGCAAGCAGTTAGGGCTCCATCAGCTTATCAGAACTCTATTGATTAATGTCAAAACAATGAACCTTTGAAATCTTATAATGTAAGTATAACAATAGCATTGAGGGGGAGAAAAATCAGAAATATCTCCCATTTTAATATGCCTTAAATTATTTTTCTGTCACTACAACTTGCATTCACATACCTTAAAACATAGTTTAGACCCTTTAATCTTTCTTGCATTTACCAACTTTGAAACACCTTCTTGAAGAGGCTTTTCTTTATAACTTTTATTTACCAACTTTGAAACATCTCCCTTGACCCTCAAACAATTTTTTAGATCTTCATAACTTAAACCTTTATATCCTCAGACCTTACATAAAATTTCTATCTTTCTATCCAGTTATTCACTGTAAGACACAGGCAATTAGCATGAAGCCTTTGAGCAAGGCAAACCTGTTTGCCTTTCTAAATAAGAGATCTAGTACCTAGTAGTTTTAACTAGCTAATAAAGCAACTAACAAACTAACAGTGGATCTAACTGTCTTTAGTTGCAAAACTACCATTAGTTCAGCTTAGCCATCAATATGATCAGAGACCTGAGAAGGATAAGCTGTAACCAAAATAAATCTATGTACCAATCAAAATATCAGAGATGACCTGTCAGTTTACTACCTAGGCAGTTGTCCTTGGCTTCTATGGTTTCATGGTATCACGAGCAGATGCAGGCTTCCATCAGGCCCAGAAAATAAGAGAATATTTATGTGGAAAAGAAGAACATGAGAAAATGGCCTCACCTCACCTTCAGCAACTTGAAACAATGACTCTCCAGGTATCCACAGTTTTGTCCACATATTAGAATGGGCCTTAGTAGTGGACCAGTTGTAGCATTCTTGTCAATGGGTTACCACATTCAGAGTTGAAGTCCTTTATCATTGTGCCCAAATATGCTCTGAGACCTTAGGGAGCTACTGCCAGGATTTTGGACTCTCTGTCTTAATAAAACTTCTACATACATTAGATGTCATATTCATCACATCTCTGACAAGCTTGATGGCCAGCATATGAGTTACTCTTTATCTGTCTTTAATTATCTGCTCTAAACTGCATTCTGTAGAACAGAATGTCATAATCTCTAATTCTGGCACATTCTGTTAAGTGTTTTAGGACCATATCTATTTCAAGTAGATCTATTTAGGCAAACTTTGTAGTTACCCATCCTAAGCTTAACCTTGAAAACATAAACAAAAGCCTAGGTAAAGCTTAATCTTGTAACCAATTGCAGTCATGAGCATAACTTTATATTTCTGAGCTAAAATCGAAGCCAAACTTTCAATCATAGATACAGTTCATAGAGGGACTGGCAATCTTGCTGATCCTGCTGTATTGCATTATTAAGACTGAACAGAAAAAAAAAAAGAAAGAAAAGAAAAACGAAAAAGAAGGAAAAGAAAAGAAAAAGAAAAAGCAACAACAAAAACCTTAAAGGACAGAAGTTGCACTTAGTGCTAAACAGGGAATTGAACATAGTTGGCAGTCCTCAACAAAGATGGTGGTGTACTATTGAAAGAATCAGACTAACTTTGTAACCTATGTTTAATTGCCTTATAACTTATATTTTCAAGTTTTAGGCCCATGTTAATTAAAGCCCCTTAGTGCTTCCCCAGAGAACAGAGGAATGTAAAAGTTCCTGACATTGGCCATCTGCGAGGGCAGAAATAAGGAAGAGAACAAGCAGAGATCTCTACTAGGTGGAGAGAAAATCACTGGCCGGCGCCTGTGAGATAAACTTTGTTTGGGAACTGGGCCAAATGGCCCCAATCCTTTTCCTGAATAGCTAAGCAACATCCCCACCCTCAGTTTCTCTTCTCTGTCCAAGCCTTCTGGCCTCTTGCCCATGCTCTCTCCACTTCTGTTCCCCACCTTCATTTCCCTTGATACTCCCTCTCTTCATCCAGTTCTGCTGTCTATTCTATTTCCCCTTCTGGGTGAGACTCCAGCACCCTCCCTTGGGCCCTCCTTGTTACTTAGTTTCTTGGGGTATGTGAATTGTAGTGTGGTTATCCTGTACTTTATGTCTGATATCACTTAAAGAACTGTTCAACATCCTTAGTCATCAGGGAAATGTAAATCAAAACAACCCTGGAATTCCATCTTACACCCATCAGAATGGCTAAGATCAAAAGCTCAAGTGACAGCACATCCTGGAGAGGATGTGGAGAAAGGGGAACCCTCCTCCATTGCTGGTGGGAGTACAAACTTGTACAAGCACTGTGGAAATGAGTCTGGCACTTTCTCAGAAAACTTGGAATAGATCTACTTCAAGATCCAGCTATACTACTCCTGGGCATACACCAAAAAAATTACTCCACCATACAACAAGGACATTTGATCAACTAGTTCATAGCAGCTTTATTCATAATAGCCAGAGACTGAATACAACCTAGATGTCCCTCAACTGAAGAATAAAGAAAATGTGCTACAATTACACAGTGAAATACTAGTTAGCTATTAAAAACGAGGACATCATGAAATTTGCAGGCAAATGGAAAAGAACATCCTGAGTGAGGTAACCAGGAAGACACACATGGTATGTACTCACTTACAAGGGGAATCCAATTCCTTCTCAACACCCAATGCTAGCTCTCAAGGGCTTTAACTCCAATTCCACTCCGTGATCTTCTGGCTGTAATGGGTATTGCAAGCAGGTGGTGCATAGCCATACAGGCAAATAAACACACACCATTTTAAAGATACCTTTTCTTTGTTCCATATTTATGCAATCGTGTTTACAATTTGAATGATTTGTGTGAACAGTGAACCTCTACAGGATATCTGCAGAAGGAAAGAAGAATTTGGATGAAAGATTAGCACAGACTGTGAAAATTCTCTGACTCCTATGTTCTGGCACAAGGAAGGACACTTGCAGAGCATTGCTGCTGAAGATATGAGGTAAACGACATTATCCAATGGATAGCCAGCCAGCAGATCTCTAGCCTGCCCACTCACCTCTAGAGACACAGGTAGACCTAAGTGGATCACAGAGAATTTGCCAGACTCATTAAGAGGCTTCCAGACATTTCTCTAATTGTCTCAGGGGTGACTATTTCAAACTAAAAGTATGTCTAACACAATCATCCCTCACACTTCTTCAACAAGTTGAATGCAGGCACTTTTACTCCGCCCTCAAACTGAGGTAGGTTTAATTTTTTTACGGTGCTGGAGATTCAACCCAGGACGTCATGTATGCAAATGTTCTCTATCTACAAACCTGGTTTTTAAGCAAATCCTAATAATCCTATATAGGTTAGACCCCATTTCCTAAAACAATTTTAATTTTCCCTTTGATTTGAGTAATACTCTGTATCATGCACCTTTCAAGTTATAAGTCACCAATGCTAGTATTTCTGAGATTTAGAAAAAGAAATGACATATCCCAATACAGGCTCCATGGGTCTATGGACCAATGCATGAGAAAGGCAAAAGGCTAAGGAATAAATAAGAAGAAGTGTACTATCATATACTCATTCATATATGTTCAGGAAAAACACCAAGCAAATAAGAAGCAGCAGCATGGGTTTTATAGTGCAATGTGACTGGTTGTATTGGGATACTTAACTTTTGCTAGTAATGGAAGAGGTAGTAGACACACTTTAACATCATAGTAGCTTTCAGGGATTAGCAAGGAAATATGAACAGTACATTTGCCTGCCCAGTATAGGAAAAGACCTTGTATTACTCCTGAGGTAAACAGTAAGATCTGGACCTGAATGAATAAGCAGTTTGGCTGAAAAAGCAAGGTAGCATATATGGCCATGGTTTAATAAAAGCATGCATTCAAATGTGTTGTTTCTGTGAATGATGGGTTAAGGAAAAGTAAGACTGTAGTAACAAATGTGGGCATTCTCTGTTTGTAAATTAGCTATTATTCGTTCATTATTATGAGTACATTTCATAAAGAACCATTTCATCCAGAGGTACCTTTATGAGTTTTTAGTCTGCCGTGAGGAAAACTAGATGACAGGCCATCTCCTGAAAGACATTAAAGTCCACCATCTGGGACTGCCTGTCAGTAATGCGCTGACCAGCTTAGCTAATACTAGAATGAAACAATTGCAATATTTTGGAAGAAAGAACACCAAACCACGCAGAGCTCTTGAACAAGAAATGGCTCACATCTGCAGACAACTGCAGGGCTGGCAGGGTGGGAGTGGGGTGCTAAGACTCAATTTCCTTTTAAATAGCATCTGACATTTATTCAAAGTAAGGAAAAGGCTTTGTACAAGTAGAGTAGACCGGTTGGATAGAGCACAAGGGTTACTGTGTGGAACAAAGGCACACACGTCAGGGAGACAGCTGTGAATTCAGAAAGCAAAATGAACTGGTCCACAAGACGAAATGAGAGACAAGGGGTCTCTGAGAGCAGGGAGGGAAAGGGTCCCGCTGAATGTCCATGGGCAGGGGCAGCGTAGGTGCCTCCCAGATGAGTCCAGATCAGTCCACAGATGGCGGGTGGGTGCAGGGGCCTGAAATGGCAGAGGTGGGGCAAGCCTTGTGGGCAGATGGGTGCAGTATGACCACCAGGAAGAAGGCAGTGGACAGCGTCCAGTGGCGGAGGGCGATCTGTCCATTAGGTGACAGGAGCCCATGTCGCAGCTGGAGCCAAGGACAGTGTCCAAATGCGCCCAGGAGGGGCTGAGCTGAGCTGTCAGCACTGGGGGAGCATCTTGCTCTCCAGAGCCAGGCCCAGCAGCAACAGCAGCGGGAGCCTGGGGAGCTATTCCTGGAACAAAGGCTAGGCGGACACAGGAGGGGACCTGGGATGGGGGGCGCATGCGAGATCTGGACAGAGGTGCTGTGTGGGGGAGTACTCGGGTCAGGAGGCAGGCGCGGTGACGGGGGTTGGGGTGGAGCCTACGGCGATCCTGGCTGCAGCAAGGATCATGCTATGCACATGACAGCAGCCCACCCTCCCAGAGCCCCTACCGGGGGATCTGGCGGCCTAGAAGTCCTCGTCCTCCTCCCACCCGAACACCCGTTTCATCTCGGCCAAGAAGCCTCTGTAATTGCGGAGCAGGGGGCTGTCCATCTGGATGTAGGGAATCACCCACTGCAGGGCCCGGCCCTTGAGGCGGGTGATGAGGAACGTCACCTTGAGCTCGTCGCTGTCGAAGATCTTTTCGTCCACGAACATGTAGGAGCCCGTCTGCAAGATGAACTCCGGGAGCCGGTCGGTGTCGCCATCAAACAGCTCGGGAAAGGGGACGGGGTTATCCTGACACGGGGTGCTCTGGTTGGGCCAGGTCAACTTGGACTTTGTCTTCTTCACCTGGCCTTCCATGGCGCTGCGCTGTCTCCGCTGGGCTCGCCGCCGGGTGGCCAGACTGTGGGCCGGGTCTCTGTGCGCTTGGCGTGGTCGGCTGGGCTTTGCCTGCTGGGCTGAGAGCACAGGTTGTCAGGTCCAAGGAGTCGCCGGAAGTGCGGGAGCGCCAGGGCGGGCTCAGGGCGGCCTGTGGGCAGGGCTCCAGCCTGTGTGCAGAGCTGCTGCCGCAGGGTCCTCAAACCTTGCTGGTCACCAGTGCGCCTGCGCGTCTATGGGCGGACCCAAGCGAAAGCAACCAGAGGGGTTCTTAGCTCCGTGATCCAAAGCATGGCAAGGGTTCTGAGCTTACCTAGGCGCTCATCATGAAGAGTCAGAGAGACTGGGAGGATACTGGACTGACTCCTGGCATCTTTTGGAGATGGTGCAGCTCCCTGTCACTGGAGAATAAGAGAGCAATTATGCTGTGCTACAGGCCTCTTTCGAAGCCCCTCCCTCGCCAGCCTCTGTGTTTTCCTTTCCAGACTCTAGGCTGTGGACACCTTGATAATTAGCCGATCGTTGCACACATTTTTCTGTTGGTTTTGATGGTGTTGTTTTGTTCTGTTCTGTTTTGTGATAAAGCCCAGCTCTCGCTCTCACTGCGAAGTGGATGCTTTCCAGAATCAATAGCCATCCTGAAATAGTAGCGAGCAGACTATGGGTCCATCCATTAGGTGGACAATGCACCGGGAGCAGTTAAAATCAGGAGAGTTAGATGTCAAGGAATCTCTAAATGTGCTGCATTAGGATACGGAGAGATGATAAATTGAGTAGAATGTAAGCAAAGATGAACAGGAAGAAGCTTGCCAAGTCCTGCAAGATGCATGGCAGAGTGCAAAAGTAAAAGGGGAAGGAACAATATTTTCCAAAAAAGGAGAGAAGAGGAAGCGTGACAGAATGCCTTGTGTAGGAACCCAGTTGTCAGGCTAAATGCACAATTAACGTTAATTCCCCCAGGGTCTCTGCTTTCTACAGAAAACAACGTGGTAAACGACAGGATTCAGTTAAGGCCCAACCTGTCACGCAATTAAAATAGGGCCTAGAACAAACCATAAGAATCCTGAAATCAGAATATGTTTTTGAATGCTTAAGGTAGGCTATCAGTGGAATAGTCAAAAAAAAAAAAAAAAAAGGAAAGAAGAAAGAGACCTCTAGGTCTATGAAAGAGGATTACTCAACATCCTGAACATGGTAATTTTGCTTATGTGTTGGTATAATGTTCTTTTGCAATATAACAATATATACACTTTACCCTTGTTCATTCAAATGCTGATTTCTCTCCCCCTCTTTCTGGTTTTAATCCCTACATTGCCTTGTGATACTTATTCTAAGCATCACCTGTCTCAACTTTGTGTAAATATGCCAAAATAAAGCAACCAGCCACAATGTTGAGCGATAAAAAGGAAGCAGGAAGACAGGAAGGAGACAGAGGACAGAAAGGTAGGAAGCAGATTAGAAGAGAGAGAGAGAGAGAGAGAGCTGGGAGAGCAAGGCTGGAGGAGAGGTTTTGGAATGATGTGGAGAATGAACTGGACCTAAGATTTCACTAAAAGCAAGTATAATGTGGGAAATGTAAATGTTAGGAAACTATGAGGGCTTGGAGGTTTAGGATAGAGTAACTATTGCCCAGCATTGTGTTCTAGGTTAATTAAATAAATCATAATCTCTGTGTAGTGTTTTGGTAATACAGCTGTTTGGATTAACCAAAGCTTTACTAAAAAATATAACAATAATAAATATTAATGACCTAATACAACATTTTGCTAAGGACACTCTGGATTTGTTAATTTACTGACCACCTGCAGAGACACAAAAGTAACCCAGCAGCTACTTTCCCATACCAACAAATTTTCTGCTTGGACTTTAGTTTGGTACAGGTTGATAAATATGGATCTACTTGCATTTTTCCACATGTGGACATCCAGTTATACCAGCACCATTTGTTGAAGATGCTATCTTTTTTCCATTGTATGGTTTTGCTCCTTTGTCAAAAATCAGGTGTCTGTGGGTATGTGGGTTTATTTTGGGGTCTTTTATTCAATTCCATTGATCCACCAGTCTGTTTCTCTGCCAGTACCATGTAGTTTTTATTATTGTTGCTCTATAGTACAGCTGGATCAGGGATGAAGATACCTCCAGAAGATCTTTTATTGTACATGATTGTTTTACTACTCTGGGTTTTTCGTTGTTCCATATGAAGCTGAGATCTGTAAAGAATTGTTTTGATATTTTGATGGAGAGTACATTGAATATGTAGCTTGCTTCCTTTTGTAGGACGGCTATGTTTACTGTGTTGTTCCTACCAATCCATGAACATTGGAGATTGTTCCATCTTCTCATATTTTCTTCAATTTCTTTCTTCAAACACTTGAAGCTTTTTTTTTCTTTTTCATGCAAGTCTTTCACTTGTTTGGTTAGGGTAACACCAAGATAGTTTGTGATTTCTGTGGCTATGGTGAAGTGTGTTATTTTCCTAATTTCTTTATCAACCCCTTTGTCTTTTGTGTATAGGAGGACTACTGATTTTTTTTAGTTAATTTTGTATCCAGCTACTTTTCAGAAAGAATTTAGCAGCTGTAAGTGTTTCTTGGTATAATTTTTGGTGTCACTTATGTATATTAGCATATCATCTGTGAATAGTGATACTTTGACTGCTTTCCAATGAGACTTGAGAGGCTGGGATCAGATGGTAGAGGAGGAGGACTCCCCCGGTTTTTTTAGAAAAAAGGGAGAAGAATAGGGGAGAAGGGAGAGGGAGAGTGGGACCTGGAGAAGATGAGGGATGGGGCTACAATTGAAATGTAAAACAAATAAATTATAAAAATAATAAAAAAAGTATTTCTCTATCTTTATATGTTTCTTCCCTGCCTGGTGCCACCACAATCTTTTAAATGCAAATGCAAAATGTCCTCTTCACCTGACTCAGCTGGAACAATGCAAATACTTCACACAGTATAGTAATCTGGAATGCATTTGATATACTGCAAGGCAGGCTTCACTGTTCTGTAGTTATTTTTTTAATTACTTTATTTTTTATTAATTTCAGTTTATTCACTTTGTATCCTAGTTGTATCCCCCTCCCAATCCTGCCCTCCTTCCCTCATCTCCTCCTATGCCCCTCCCCCAGTCCACTGATAAGGGAAGTTCTCCTCCTCTTACATCTGACCCTAGCCTATCAGGTCTCATCAGGTTTGGCTGCATTGTCTTCCTCTGTGGCCTGGTAAGGTTGCCCCCCCTCCGGGGGAGGTGATTAAAAAGCCAGCCTCTGAGTTCATGTCAGAGGTAGTCCCTATTCCCTTTATTGGGGAATCCACTTGGACACAGTCATGCCACAGGCTACATCTATGCAGGGGTTCTAGGCTATCTCCATGCATGGTCCTTGGTTGGAGTATCAGTTTCAGAAAAGTCCCCTGGGTCCAAATTTCTTGTTTCTGTTGCTCTCCTTGTGGAGCTCCTATCCCCTCCAAATCTTTCTATTTTCCCTTCTTTCATAATATTCCCTGCACTCGGCCCAAAGTTTAGTTATGAGTCTCAGCATTTGCTTTGTTATCCTGTTGGGTAGAGTCTTTCAGAGGCCCTCTGTGGTAGGCTCCTGTCCTATTCCCTGTTTACTCCCTCTTCCTATGTCCATCCTGTTTGCCTTTCTGAGTGAGGATTGATCATCTTACCCAGGGTCCCCCTTCTTGCTTAGCTTCTCTATATGTACAGATTTTAGTATGTTTATCCTACATTATGTGCATAATATCCACTTATAAGTGAGTATATACCTTGTGTGTCTTTCTGCTTATGGGATACCTCATTCGGGATGCCTGAAAATTTCATGATTTCCTTGTTTTTAACTACTGAGTAGTATTCCGTCAGGTAAATACACCACATTTTCTGTATCCATTCTTCAGTTGATGGACCTCTGGGTTGTTTCCAGATTCTAGCTATTATGAATAAAGCAGCTATGAACAAGCTGTATACAAGCAAATGCCCTTATATACTTGAGCATATTTTGGATATATGCCTAGGAGTGGTATAGCTGGATCTTAAGGTAGCACTATTCCTAATTGTCTGAGAAAGTGCCAGATTGATTCCAAAGTGGCTGTACAAGCTTATATTCCCACCAGCAATGGAGGAGGGTTCCCCTTTCTCCACATCCTCTCCAGCATGTATTGTTACTTGAGTTTTTTATCTTGTCTTCTTACTTGTGATTGTCTGGTATCCTGTCAGCATGACAATGGCATGGTGCTCATAGAGTGTAGAGTTGTAGCCACTGTGACCTTGAGGGTGGCAACCTCAGGATAATTTAAGTTTCTGCCTGCATTAGAAGGAACCCTGTGAACTTGTTCTTCTCTGAAGCATGTGAAGACATACCCACTTGCTGGGTGAGGACTTTTGCAAGCGAGGAAGAGAGTGTTCAGGACAACACAACCACACTGACATGGTCATCTCAGATTATTAGTCTCTGCCACTGTGAAGAATATTTTCTCAGCTACCCTGTCTGGGCTAACTTCTTCTAGCAGCCCAATTCTATAAAAATACATTAGCCCGCTGCCAGTCCTCCCATATATAACTCCACATTTGTGAATCAGAGGAGGAGCCATTGCTGGTTTGAGGCCAAGATGGGCTCCACACCCAGTTCTATGACAGCCTGAGCTACATACAAAGATACTCTTCAAGGGGTGGAGGGAACAAATTAATTACTGATTAAACTGAGGTTAAAAAGTGTTGAGGTCCAAAGATATTCACAGCAAACACATCTATGAGGTTTTCCAAAATGAAATATCCGGAGAAGAGATACCACATTATTATTCACTAGGAAGGTAAAGTTGCATGAAGGATGGATTCAGAATAAAGAGTGTTTCAGTAAAATTTTTAGTTAGTAAAACCAGTCTGCACAGGCAGTGGTGGGTTGCAGAACCAGGCAGATCTCTGAGTTCAGGGCCAAGATGGTCTACAGAGTGAGTTCCAGGACAACCAGAGGCGCACACACACACACACACACACACACACACCTCTGTTTAAAGAAACCAAGGAAGAGAGGGGTAAAGAAAGGGAGAGGGAGAAGGGAAATAAGGGAAATAGAGAGAGAAACTTTGCATTCTTAGGCTAACATTTGTGGCACATGCCTTTAATCCCAGTAATTGGGAGGCAGAACAAGGTAGATCTCTGTGAGTGTTCATTGCCAGCCTGGGCTACAGAAAAAGGTTCAGAAAAAGTCGAGGCTACACAGCGAAACCCTGCCTCAAAAATCAAAAAGAGAAAAAGAAAACAAACTACTGAGTATTTGCTTTCTCTCTTTGTGTGTGTGTGTGTGTGTGTGTGTGTGTGTGTGTGTGTGTGTGTGTGTGTGT
>NW_026590466.1:274655-295066 GCF_907164565.1 Psammomys obesus
TGTGTGTGTGTGTGTGTGTGTGTGTGTGTGTGTGTGTGTGTGTGTGTAGATCTCATAATGGGTGGTTTGGGACTTTCTATCATTCTGCCTCAAATTCTCAGATAGTAGCAGTCTAAACTGGCTTGTGCCACACCAGGCTCTGTGATATAATATTTAAAAAGCCATATCAGAATTGCAACACCTGGGTGTTGCAGCACCAAACATTCTGATGCTGAGGTGGTTGACCACCAAGGTAGTACGTTTTTGCCTTGTTTGTGTCTTCTGAGGTTTCTCTTTTTAAATATTGAACTCCAGTGACTGTCGAAAAGCATAGAATCAAACAGGATATACTACACCTGATTTTCTGAGGCCAGGATGGTTTGGCACTGGAAGGTGACACATACATTACAAAGGTGGAAAGAGAGATGCACAAATCTAAAGCACTAGCACTCTTGTTGCACACCAAGAGCATAGGATGGGGCGAGGGAGATAATTTTGAAGGTAGGTTAGGTGCCTGCTGTGTCAGCATGATAACCCGAATCTGGTCATTGGAAGTCATATAAAGAGTTGGCAGCTGTGGTATTCACTATTGATCTGAACTCTGGAAGGGTAGAGATCCAGCAGGCCCAGGTCCCAGCTAGAGGGACTGCCTCACAAAAATTAACAGTTCTGACTGAATGCTGAAAGAGGCACTTCATGACAGTCACAATACTGGCTCAGGAAGTCTCAATAGTGTTCTGACTTAGGGGCTGGCAGCCCAGGGCTGGAACCTGCAGGAGCAAAGGTTTTCCTCTCTTGGTCCTCCCTTGCAAAACCCACCTCAGGTAAGCCAATCTTCTGCCTGTGTTTGCAGTTCTAGATTAAAGGACTACCATTTTAGGTTCCTCAGTTGCGTACCCAGAGGGGTCTTTCCCAGCCTGTCTCCTTCCTTCCAAAAACCACATCCCTAGGCCTCAGAGCCCGGTTGCTATGCCATCCTCCTTGGCAAAAGCATGGATGTGCATGTCTAAGTTAAAAGGGGGAAAAAAGATTAAATGTGTTTTTTTTAACAAAATGAAAATTTATTTTCGTATTTTAAAAAAGAAAAAGAATATTAACAACTTGTATGCTTCCCAAGTGAACTCACCCTACACTCTCCTATAGCCTTCACACATATGCACACACATGTGTTCAGGTACCCCAGCACATACCCATTACCACACAGCATGTACAAACACACCTTCATCACATCCATACATGAAGTAAAACCATAATATGTAGGAATTTAGTCTATTTTATTCCGTGGCTCTGGCTCTGGTTCAAATACCAGTCAGTGTAGTCTTCCACTGTAAATTAAACATATATATATATATATATATATATATATATATATATATATATATATATTACATATATATGGAAATTATATAATCTGTATCTATAACCAAGAAAACAAATCTGACACTGACCACCTATCATTCATTCTTGGTAAACTCTCCCATTTTCATGGCTCTTTAATATTCTGAAGGGGCAGCTATGAAAATCTTAAATGAACAAGATAAATGATGGGAAAATGTTGAAAATGTTTCTTTGGAAATGACAAAATGTTTGCTCACCATGAAGGTCTGTGGTCAAACCACCCCCGAGGTAATAAAATAAAGCAGGAAGCAGGAGTAAAGTTGAAAGGCACAGGAAGGAGAAAAATGTCACTATCCACGCATTAGAAAATTCTCTAAGAGAACCAAAAGGACACTCAACTGTGCTACCATCAAACCACTAACAAGCCAGGTGTGCTGATTTTGTGTGAGCCCAGTAGTTGGAAGACTGAGGCAGGAGGTTCTCTGCTAGTTTGAGGTTAGCCTGGACTCCATAGCATGCTCTAGTGCTCCAGAATAAGACCTGGTTTCAAAACTTCAGAGTCACACAAAAACTAAAATATAACAAAAATGAGATTATGTGGTTTGCATTAAGGCAAAGAAATGACTCTAATAAGAATTGCCTTAGACTGTAAAAACAAATAGCAAACAAAGTAGGAAAGTATATTTAGAGTAGTAAATAAACACTAAAGACCTACCAAAACACTGCAAAATATCTCATCACATCTCGAGATCAGAAGTTTCTCAGTAAGACAGAAAGATCCATTCTTTTCCACTGATTAAATGCTGTGTTCAGCAGAATGGACACCATTCCACCATTATTTTACTACCTTCCGGGTGGTTTAACTACAGACCTTCAAGGTGAGCAAACATTTTGTCATTTCCATGGAAACATTTCCAGCATTTTCCCAAGATTTATCTTATTCATTCAAGATCTTCATAGCTGCCTCTTCAAAATATTAAAATAAATACAAGTCACTTGAGTGTGCAGAAATGTTTGATTTTTTTCTTTTTTGTTTTTCTCATCTTTAAACTGCATTTGTTTATTTTCAATTATTGTTTTGTGAGTTTAATCCAAAGCCCCCGCATCCAACTGTATCTAAGAACACCACCAGAGCCAATCTTCGGGCTGTAAAATTGATGTTGAGGCTTAGATGAGATGACTGTGGCTATTGTCCCTCCCTGAGTTCCCTAGTGGCTCTTCCCCCACTAATTAATCTTTTGAATTAGTTTACATCCCTGTAGCAAGTTGTCTTCCTTCCCTCACCCCCAGTCCCTCCTTCTCACCTCACCTTCCTGCCCCCTGTCCCCCTCCCCCACTAGCTCCAGAGAAGGGAAGACTTTCCATTGGCAACATCCCCCTTGGCATGTCAAATAGGACTGGGCCCATCCTCTTTTACTGAGGCTAGTCAAAGCTGTCCAGTCAGGGGAAAGGGATCCAGAGGCAGGCAACAGAGGCAGCCCCCTACTCCTACTATTAGAGGTCTCTCATGAGGATCATGCTGTGTATCTGTTACATATGTGTGGGCAGAAGGGGCTAGAACCGTACCATGGATGCTCTCTGGTTGGTGGTTCAGTCTCTGTGTATCCTAAGGGTCCAAGTTAAATGATTTCGTAGGATTTCTTGTTGTCTTTGACCTTTCTGGCTCATTCAGTCCCTCTCCTACTCTTCCATAAGATTCCACCTAATGTTTCGCTGTGTGTCTTTGCATCTGTTTTCATCAGCTGCTTTCTGAAGCCTCTCAAATAACTGCCATGCTAGCTCCTGTCTGCAGGAACAGCAGAACATCATGAGCAGTGTTAGTGGTGGGCTCCCGCTCATGGAATGGAACTCAAGTTGGGCCAGTCATTGATTGGCTGGGTCAGAGGTCCTTGTATGTGGGCTAGCATGCCTCTCCCTCCCCTAGAAGTCCTATCTAGCCACAGGAAGTAGCTGCACCAGGAGGTGGACACTCCACCTCCCCTGGTGCTAGAAGTCCCAGGCAGGGTCACCACCACAGACTCCCTGTCCCACAGATCCCATTGCCCCTCCCCAGACCTCAGCTCTCTCTCCCTGTCTCCTGCCCTCTCCCTATTACCCTGTCCCTTATATTTCCTCACCAAGCTTCCCTCCATCCTTCTCAAAGGTCTGTTTTATTTCCCCTTCTAATTGACATTTGAGTATCCTCCTTTGTGGCCTCCTTGTTACTTAGCTTCTTTAGCTCTATGGGTTGTAAGATGGCTATCCTGTACTTTATGGCTAACAGTCACTTATAAGTGAATACATACCATGTGTGTTTTTATGGGTCTGGGGATTCAGAATGATCTTTTCCACTTCCATCTATTTGCCTGCAAATTGCAGGATGTCCTTGTTTTTAATAGCTGAGTAATATTCCATTGCATAAAGGTACCACATTTTCTTTATCTATTCTTCAGTTGAGGGACATCTATCCTGTTTCCAGTTTCTAACTATTACAAAAGAGAGAGAGTTCCCTTTGCTCCACATTCTCACCAGCATGTGCTGTCACTTGAGTTTTAGAGTTGAGCCATTCTGTTGTGTGTAATGGTTTGCATTTCCCTGATGACTAATGACATTCAGCATTTCTTTAAGTGCTTCTCGGCCATTAGTGATACCTCTGTTGAGAATTCTCTGTTTTGCTCAGCACCCCATTTTTTAAATTTTTTAAATTGGGTTATTTGGTTCATTGGTGTTTTAATTTGTTGCTTTCTTTATTTATTTTGGATATTATCCCTCTATAAGATGTAGAGTTGATGAAGACCTTTTTCAATTCTTTAGGCCGCCATTTTTTCCCTATTGACAGTGACTTTTGCCTTGCAGAAGCCTTTCAGCTTCATGAGGTCCCATTTATTAATAGTTGATCTTACTGCCTGAGCTGTTGGTGTTCTGTTCAAGAAGTTGTCTCTTGTACCAATGTATTCATAGCTATTCCCCACTTTCTCCTCTAATAGATTTAGTGTATTTGATTTTATGTTGAAACCTTTGATCCAGTTGTACTTGAGTTTTGTGCAGGGTGATAAATATGGATCTATTTACATTCTTCTACATGCACACATCCAGTTAGACCAGCACCATTTGTTGAAGATACAATCTTTTTTCCATTGTATGGTTTTGGATTCTTTGATAAAAATAAGGTGTCCATAAATGTGTCAGCTTTTTTTTCTGAGACTTTTATTCAATTTCATTAACCAACCTGTCTTTTTTATGCCAGTACTATGCAGTTTTTATTACTATTGCTCTGTAGTGCAGCTTGAAATCAGGGATGATGGTACTGACAGAAGCTCTTTTATTGTACGAGATGGTTTTGGCCATTCTTTTTTTTCCATATGAAAATGAGAATTGCTCTAGGTCTGTAAAGAATTGTGTTAGAATTTGGATGGGGATTGTATTGAATATACAGATTGCTTTTGATGAGATGGCCATTTTTACTATGTTAGTACTACCGATCTATGAGCATGAGAGATCTTTCCATCTTCTGTTATCTTCAGAGACAAAGTTCTTATCATATAGGCCTTTCTCTTGCTTGGTTAGAGTTACACGAAGATACTTTATATTATTTGTGGCTATTGTAAAGAGTGTTGTTTCCCTAACTTTTTTTCTCACCCCTTTTATCATTTGTATGAAAAAAGACTACTAATTTTTTAGTTAATTTGTATACAGGAAATTTTATTGAAAGTGTTTATTGCCTATAGGAATCTCTGTTAGAAATTTCTCTGATTGTAGTGGAATTTGTTTAAGTTTCTTGTTGGAGGTTCTGATGCTGGCCCTCAAGATCTGGTTACTCCCCATGTATACCTGTCCTTGTTGTGTAAAACCGCCTAAGACATACCTGATTGGTTGGTTAAATGGCCTGTACATGGGGAGCACAGAGTGGGGTAGACATGGCTAAGGTTCCCAGGTGTTGGAGGACAGGAGAATCATGGGAGAGAAACAGACAGGGAAGAGAATGCGGCAAGAGTACACCAAGATGGGTTAGTATGGAAAAGGAACTATGTGGAATGGAAGGAAGGACTCCAAGGATGGCATGGATGGCAGAAACACCAAGATGAAAAATATAAGCGAGTATATTGGGATTATGAATGGAAGGTAGACATGAGTAAGGCAGGTGGCATAGGATGGGGGCTGGGAGATGGATGGTGAGGTTATTGATATAGCATAGGTAGAGCTATCTGCCCTGCCCAAGGTAATAAGGCAATTATACAATCTAACAGGTGTCTGTGTCATATTATTTGTGATAAGGAGTCAAATAATACCACAACAGTAAAAACAGGGCTAATAAATATTAATAAACATTAAATAGCCCAACATCATTTTATTTACTACAGCAGTTTCTCTCCATTTAATTTGATGTTGGCTATAGGCTTGCTGTATATTGCCCTTATTATATTTAGGTATCCACCTTTTATCCAAGTTTTCTCCAAGACTTTTAACTTGAAGGATTGTTGGATTTTGTTAAACACTTTTTCAGCATCTAATGAGACTATCGTTTGGGGATTTTTTTCCTTCACTTTGTTTATATGGTGGATTATGTTGATGAATTTTCATATGTTGATCCATCCCTGCATGCCTATTTGATCATGGTGAATGACATTTTTGATGTGTTCTTCGATTTGCTTTGCAAATATTACATTGAGTATTTTTGCATCAATATTCATAAGATTCATTTGAAGTTTTCTTTGTTGAGTCTGTGTGGCTAAAGTAGCTGGGTGACTGTGAGCTCTTAAAATGAGTTTCCTTCTATTTTATGGAAAAGTTTGAGGAGTATTAGCTATTGTTATTAGCTCTTCTTTCAAAGCCTGGTAGAATTCTGGGCCTAAACCATCGGGCCAGGGCTTTTTTCATTTAGGAAAATTACAATGACTCCTTCTATTACCATTGGGGTTATGGGCATATTTAAATTGTATACCTGGTATTGATTTAACATTGGTAAGCGGTATTTATCAAGAAAATCTTCCATTTCCCTTAGATCTTCAAATTTTGTGGAGTACAGCTTCTGTAGTAAGACCTAATGATGCTTAAGATTTCCACAGCATCTGTTGTAATGTCTCCCCTTTCATTTCTGATTTTGTTGATTTGGATAGTGTGCCTCTACCTTTTAGTTAGTTTGGCTAACGGTGTGTCTATCTTGGTGATTTTTCTCAAAGAACCATGTCTTGCTTTTGTTGATTCTTTGAATTGTGTTTTTAATTTATTGATTTCAAGATTGAGTTTGAGAGTTTGATTATTTCCTGCCACCTACTACTCTTGGGTATGTATCTTTTGTTGTTATTGTTCTAAAGCTTTCAGGTGTGCTTTTAAATTGCTAGTATGAGATCTCTCTGCATTCTTATGAAGGCACTTAATACTATGAACTTTCTTCTTAGCATTGTTTTCATTGTGCCCCTGTAAGTTTGAGTATATTGTGCCTTCATTTTCATTGAATTCTACAAAGTTTTAAATTTCTTTCTTCATTCCTTCCTTGACCCATTTGTTATTGAGTAGAGTTGTTTAGTTTCCATGAGTTTGTAGGCTTTCTGTTGTTTCTGTTGTTGTTGAAGTCCAGCTTTAACCCATGGTGGTCTGATAAGATAGAGGGGGTTGTTTCAATTTTCTTGTGAATGTTAAGACTTGCTCTGTGTCTGAGTATATGATCAGTTTTGGAGAAGGTTCCATGAGGTGCTGAGAAAATAAAAGGTATATTCTTTTGTGTTTGAGAAAACAGTTCTGTATCTGTTTAGTCCATTTGATTCATAACGTCTGTTCTTTTCAATATTTCTCTGTTTAGTTTCTGCCTGGATGACCTGTCCATTGGTGAGAGTGAGCTGTTGAAGTCTCCCACAATTAACGCTTGTGGTTTAACATGTGATTTAGCTGTAGTAATTTTTTTAACAAATGTGGGTGCCCTTGTATTTAGGGCATAGATATTCAGAATTGAGACATTGGCGGAGTCTTCCTTTGAGGAGTATGAAGTGCCCTTCCCATGCCTTTTGATTAATTTTGGTTGAAAGTCCATTTTATTACATATCAGAATGGCTACTCCAGCTTGCTTCTAGGGTCCATTTGCTTGGAAAAATCTTTCCCCAGCCCTTCCCTCTGAAGTATTGTTTATATTTGTTGCTGAGGTGTGTTTCTTCTCTCTGGCAGAAGGATGGATTGTGTTCTAGCATCCATTCTGTTAGCCTGTGTCTTTTTACTAGGGAGTTGGGTCCACTGATGTTGAGAGAAATTAATGACAAATAGTTGTTAATTCCTTTTATTTTGTTGTGGTGTGTGTGTGTGTGTGTGTGTGTGTGTGTGTGAGAGAGAGAGAGAGAGAGAGAGAGAGAGAGAGAGAGAGATTCTTCTGGTTTTGCTTGTGTGAAATTATTTATTCCACCGTTTTCTTGGGTATAGTCACCCTTCTTTGTTGGAGTTTTCCTTCTAGTGCCCTCTGTAGGGCTGGATTTGTGGAAGGATATTGTTTAAATTTCGTTTTGTTGTGGAATATCTTGTTTTCTCCGTCTATGATGACTGAAAGTTTTTCTGGGTATAGTACTCTGGGCTGGCATCTGTGTTCTCTTAAAGACTTCAAGACATCTGTCCAGGCCTTTCTGGCTTTCAAAGTCTCTGTTAAGAAGTCTGGTGTAATTCTAATAGGTCTGCCTTTATATGTTACTTGGCCTTGGCCTTTTTTTCCTTGCTGCTTTTAATATTCTGTCTTTCTTCTATACATTTAGTGTGTGTGTTTATTATGTGGATCAAAGATTTTATTTTTTGGTCCGATCCATTTGGTGTAAGCTTCTTGCCCATTTATAGGCATTTCTTTTTTTAGGTTGGGGAAATTTTCTTCTGTGATTTTGCTGAAAATATTTTCTGGGCTTTTGAGTTAGGACTATTCTCTGCCTTCTTTGCCTATTATTTTATTATTATTATTATTATTATTATTATTATTATTATTATTATTATTATGGTGATGGGGTTTGAGACAAGGTTTCTCTGTGTAGTCTTGGCTGTTCTGGACTCATTTTTTAGATCAGGCTGGCCTTGAAACTCACAGAGATCTGCTTACCTCAGCTTCCCAAATGCTGGGATTAAAGGCACGTACTACTATGGCTGGCTTATTCTTATTCTGAGATTTGGTCACTTCATAGTGTCCCAGATTCTCTGGATGTCTGTGTCAGAAACTCTTTACATTTAACATTTTCTTTGACCAGAGTATCAATTTCTTTTATCATGTCTTCTATGCCTTTGATTCTCTCTTATATCTCTTGCATTGTATTGGTGATGCTTGACCTGTCATTTCTGCTCTGTTACCAAGGTTTCCATCTCCAGGCTTCCCTCATTTTGTGTTTCCTTCATTGCTTCTCTTTCCATTTTCAAGTCTTGGACAGTTTTATTAATTTCCTTCACCTGCTTGTGTTTTCTTGCATTTCTTCAAGGGATTTATTAACTTCTTCTTTAATGGCCTCTATCAATCATCTTCATAAGATTGGATTGAAGGTCATTTTTGTGTGTGTGTTATATCTGTGTTAAGATATCCTGGGCTTCCTGTAGCATGGGAGCTGGGTTCTGGTGGTGCCATATTGCCCAGGTTCTTGTTGATTATGTTCTTATGCTAGCCTTTAGCCTTCTGGTTGTCTCTGGTACTGGCAGGCCTCTAGTAATGCAGGTCACATTGTGGGCCAGACAATGGAGAACTGGGGAGCAGCTGCGGCTTACCTTTGTTTGGAATGCTTTAAAGGGAACAGCAGGCAGAGGGTGAGGGAAGTTAGTCTTACCTAGTAGACCCTCATGACCACAGGCCTCTGGGAATGCAGGTAAAGTGCTGAGTCTGGGAGCCTAGGGGACAGTGCTTTAACTCACCACTGCTGGACCTGCCCCGGGGGATGCAGCAGGCAGGGGGCTGTGGCATAAGAGTTCCCCATGTCTGTCCATGGTGGCAGCAGGCCTCTGGGTATGCAGGCTGAGCTTTGGGCTGATAACTGAAATGTTTGACTTTCAAAGGCAGCGTTTTATTGGAGAGCAGCAAATGATGAGGACAAAGTTGAGTATGCATTTGAAAGTAAAGTGAATATAGCTTAGCTTATACCACAGGAGAGAAAATTCCAGATAGTGTGTTGATTGTAGTAACAGAATAGTCTAGTTCACAGATTCAAACATCTTCATGATCTCAGAATAGGATGAATCCTTTACATGACCGCACACAACCATTGTCTACTGCAGTACTGAGGACTGTGTAGAGGGCTTTGAGCACACTTGTCATGTACCGTATCTGCTGAGTACATCTCCAGCCTTAAATGTCTGTAAAAAGGCACATATTTAAAAAAATAATGCAAAATACTTGTACTAACAATAAATGACCCACCCCTAAAGGAAGTATGAATTTGAGTATGCCAAAAGTAATTAAAGACTGAACCAAAGTAAGAGTCCGTGAATTCAAGAGAAAGCAGTGAGAGAATGACCAAAGCCACTCACCAGTCCTGTACTTGCAAAGGCTCATATGCACAGTAAATCTGCTTCAGGAGCCACAAGAAGAGATACTTAAACCCAGGTATTACATGCTTTCCCTTGTGTATGAAGACTTGCAAAGAGAAAAGGAAAAGAAAAACAGTGGTGGAAAATGGAGTGGAGAGGATGGCAGTGAAGGTAGGAGGGAGTGTGGACTTGCTCAAAGCACCACATGAGCATGCGTGGAATACCACTCAATTCTACACTACATAAGATCAATTTACAACTCAGATACCATCAATGATTAAAAGGTCAGACTTCACAGAAACAAAGACAGCACCTGCAGAGATCCAGAGTTTGTCTCTCAGCACCAACAATACCTTATCAGGTGGCCTAAGGGGAACCTAGCATTCCCACAGCAGTGGATCCTCTGCCCTCTGCTGACCATTTCTGGTTCTTCACAAAGCACAAACAGGATAGTATGGAACCATGAAATAAATAAATCTTTAAATATAGGCCAAACACTTGAATGGGAACTTTAAAAGTCATGAAACTCAGCTACATGATGACCCTGTATAAATTTTAGCATGTTCTGTCATGACAAAGATGCAAGGCAAAACCAAAATGAAGTATGCTTTTTTTTTCATTTTCCATTTTTTAAAATTTATTTTTACATTTTTTCTTTATTAATTACACTTTATTCCCTTTGTATCGCCCCTGTGGTTCCCTCCCTCCTCCCATCCCAATCCTTCCCTTCCTCCACCCTCTGCATGCATGCTCCTCCCCAAGTCCACTGATAGGGGAGGTCTTCTTTTCCTTCCTTCTGATCTTAGTCAATTAGTTCTCATCAGGAGTGGCTGTATTGTCTTCTTCTGTGGCCTGATAATGCTGCTTCCCCCTCAGAGGGAGGTAATTAAAGAGCAGGCCAATCAGTTCATGTCAGAGACAGTCCCTGTTCCTATTACAATAGAAACCACTTGGATACTGAAGTGCCATGGGCTACATCTGTGCAGGGGTCTTAGGTTATCTCCATGCATAGTCCTTGGTTGGAGTATCAGTCTCAAGAAAGACCCCTGTGCTCAGATTTTTTGGTTCTGTTGCTCTCCTTGTGGAGTTCCTGTCCTCTCCAGAGGATAAAAGGGCCAAGAAAGAAATTAGGGAAATAACACCCTTCACAATAGCCACAAAGGACATAAAGTACTTTGGTGTGAACCTAACCAAATAAGTCAAAGACTTGTGTGAAAAATATTTCCAGTCACTGAAGAAAGAATTAGAAGTAGATATCAAAAGATGGAAAGATCTCCCATGCTCATAGCTTACCAGGATTAATATAGCAAAAATGTCCATCTTACCAAAAGCAATCTACATATTCAATGCAATTCCCATCAAATTACCAACACAATTCTTTACAGACCTGGAAAGAAAAATTCTCACCTTCATATGGAACAACAAGAAACCCAGAATTGTTAAAACAATTCTCTACAGTAAAAGATCTTCAGGAGGTATCTCCATCCCTGATCCCCTGATCTCAAGCTGTACTATAGAGCAACAATACTAAAAACAGCATGGTACTGGCATAGAAACAGACTGGTGGTTCAATGGAATCGAATAGAAGACCCTGACATAAATCCACACACTTATGGACACCTGTTTTTTGACAAAGATGCCAAATCCATTCAATGAAAAAAAAAAAAAAAAAAAGACAACATCTTCAACAAATGGTGCTGGTCTAACTGAAAGTCTACATGTAGAAAAATGCAAATAGATCCATACTTAACACCCTGCACAAAACTAAAGTCCAAGTGAATCAAAGACCTCAACATAAAACCAGACACACTAAACTGCTTAGAAGAAAAAGTGGGGAATACCCTTGAACTCATTGGCACAGGAGACAACTTCTTGAAGTATGCTTTTTAAGCCTACCAAGATCGGTTAAAATTTAAAAATTATTCATCCCAAAGGTGAGCAAATAAATGAGACTTCCAAAATGTTTTTAAAGTGGTGATGGGAATGTTAAATAATATAGCCCTGTCTGAAGTGTGTCAGTGAACTCGGGGTATAGCACAGTTGGTAGAATGTTTGTTTGGCTTGCCTCACACCCTGGAGTCAATCTCAGTAAACTGTTTACTTCAGGCTGGGGGATCTGCACCCACACTCCCAGCACTCAGAAAGTGGAGGTAAGAGAACCGAATGTCTAATATCCACTTATGAGTGAGTATATACCCTGTGTGTCTTTCTGCTTCTGGGATACTGCACTCAAGATGATCTTTTCCAGTTCCCACCATTTACCTTCAAATTTCATGATTTCCTTGCTTTTTATTGCTGAGTAAATTCCATTGTGTAGATGTACCACAATTTCTGTACCCATTCCTCAACTGAGGGGCATCTGGGCTGTTTCCAGCTTCTGGCTATTACAAATAAAGCTGCTACAAACATGGTTGAGCAGATGTCCTTGTATTTTTGAGCATCTTTTGGATATATGGATCTTGAGGAAGCGCTATTCCTAATTGTCTGAGATAGTGCCAGATTGATTTCCAAAGTGGTTGTACAAGTTTACATTCCCACCAGCAGTGGAGGAGGGTTCCCCTTTCTCCACATCCTCTCCAGCATGTGTTGTCACTTGAGTTTTTCATCTTAGCCATTCTAATGGGTGTAAGGTGAAATCTCAGAGTTGTTTTGATTTGCATTTCCCTGATGGCTAATGAGGTTGAGCATTTCATTAAGTGATTCTCTGCCATTTGATATTCCTGGCTTCCATAGTAATTGAGACAGGGACTGTCTCTGACATGAACTGAGTGGCCTGCTCTTTGATCACCTCCCCCTGATGGGGGAGCAGCCTTATCTGGCCACAGAAGAAGACAATGCAGCCACTCCTGATGAGACCTGATAGACTAAGATCAGAAGGAAGGAGAGGAGGATCTTCCTTATCAGTGGACTGGGAGAGGGACACGGGTGGGGAAGAGGGATGGTGGGATTGGGAGGGGAGGAGGGAGAGAGGTACAGGGGAAAGACAAAGTGAATAAACTGTAATTAATAAGAATAAAAATAATTTAAAAAGAGAACCAAACATGCAACATCATCCTTGGTGGTGTGTGACAAAATTGTCCTGGGGTGACACAACACACAGTCATGTGTCTACTCACCCCAGATAGAGAGCTCACAAAAGACCAGAGTCCATTTTCATGAACCAATGTGTTTTCTTGTGTTGCTTTCAGGAATATGGGTGAGGGGTTACTTACAGGAGCAGAAATGACTCAAAGACAGCTGCATCACCAAAGTCAATCCCAGCATGGGTGACATATGACAAAGCTGGGATTCTGGAGCACACTGCACAGCCTACAGGAGCTCATCAGGTTGGAGGGTCCTTTTCAATTGCCTCAGTTGGTCTAAACCTCTTCCAGGAATGCACTGGTTTCTGCTTCTTCCACGAAGCTGGTCTGGTCTCAGAGCCACCTTTGCACCTTGGCTTGTCTGAGAGAGTCTCTGGGCTTTTTATTGCTTACTCTGGCGGGGAGGGGCTTAGTGGATCTAATGTTTCAGAAACTTTCTGAAGCTCTTTTGAATTATTTTCCTTCCTGCTTAAGGAGCTTCCCTGCCGATTTGAAGTTTCCAGTCTCACAGAAATTTTTACCAATCACTTGGCTGTACAGTGAGGTTGCAATCAGCCTTACATAGTCCAGACTGTCATATGAGAAATGGGGAAACAAAGAGACCAATCAAGCAAACAAGAAAACTCTGTTAGTGTTTATGCCTGTATAAAGTTAAACATAGCTCAACAACTGTACTGAGCCAGGCAACATATATACACCTGCACAAGCTGACATAGAAATAGCCAGAAGGCCACTGTAACCTCCATTCATGGTGAAAGAATTTAAATGCACATTAATAAACGATTGTCTAAGCAGGGTGCGATTCATGCATATATTCAGCTTATTCCCCAATCTGACTTAGGAGCAAATTTTTTTGAGCTGCAGGTTTCCAATAAAAGCATGTATTGTATTTGTTACCGTTGGCTTTGGCATCGGGATGCCTTTTATTTTGCAGGGAGGGGGTGGGGGCAGAGGGATTGCTTAAAGGGATGAAACCCAAGGCCTTGCATGGTCTAGGTAGGTGATGTAACTGTTGTCATACACCTCATTTCAAGGGAGGTCATTCTGAGAAAAGAACCAAAAAGCCTTATGAATGACTCTGTTTTCACTTGGTGACTTGGTGAAACTGTTTTAGTCCCTCATGTTTTTATTGTGACATATATTAGATTTCTACAAAGCCAGACATGGGCTGATGGGAAGGCTGAGGCTGAATGAAGGAAACAAGGAATTCCCGCATCAGATTTCCTGCATAGTAAGGCTAGCCGTGAATGAGTGGTAACAGTGAGAATTACGGGGTTCTATGACATTGTGTGACTGATCTCCATCAAAGGAGCTCCAGCATGAATGGAAGGTGTTGGAACCTGGCCCAAGATGTGTCCCACTCACAGGACCCCTCTCCCAGTCACCCTACAGGGTCCATGAATGAAATACTTCCAGGAGCTACACCCACACCATGAACATGACCTTGACAAACACTATCTGGCTTACTCATACGAACACCACCACCACCACCACCACCAAAACGATCACAGCCCCTGTTGAACCCTGTGTAACCACTAAATGGCTAGCCTTTATGCTGAATGCATAGTGGATGTTGTTTTACACACAGGGACACATTTCTGCCACAGTACCTAAGTCACAGCTCTAGTCCTCCTAGGGAACACTGCAACTGTCTCTTTTCAATGATTAGGACAACACCCCAGGGTTCACAGGGTGAACCATTCCATGTTCTTTCCATGCAAGGAGCATAATGCACTAGGCGATCTTTGTTTCTCCTCCCAGCGCCTGCCATTGGCCAGAGGAGTATCCTGAGCACGTGCAGCGCGCTCATTGGTTGGTGGGTAGAACAATGCCCACTGGTTACCAGTCTGTCCAGAAGTCTGCGGAAGGGATTCCTGCTGAGCTACTGGGGTGGCTGTCCCTAGGGCTGCCCAGTAGGCATCAGGTATCATTTCCCAGGAGTGAGAAAGTCAGGAAGTGGCACAATGGGAGTCATGATATCCAGGTCTTCATGCTGCTACTGCCGCTGCTGCTTCTTTGACTGCGGTTTCAGGCGTTTCCTCATGATGTTGCGTAGAGAATTGTACTTCTTTCAGTGGATGATTGAATCTGTCGAAAGAGACCGGGAACAACTGGAAGGTACTCCTCTTCAGGCACTCAGTGTCGTAATTACAGAGCTGTGGCCACAGGACTGTCTTTGATGAGCCATTTAAAACTCTGCATGTTGTCTCTCACTGTGGTGACTTATTAGCAGATTTACAGTGATTGAGGTGCCCTAAAGAAAGTCCACACACAGACAAAGTTATAGCAATATCATTTGACCTCTAAGGTGTACAAGACACTCACATTTGGAAGGGGTTAACATGTATGTACCAGTTAAAGTTTCCCACATGCCTAACATGTGTGTTATATTCATGAGCAGTCATTCAAGAGAAGCCCTAGTCTCTCCATACCAGTCCTACCAGTCCATCTGGGTGTGAAGCAGGAGGATCACAAATTTGATGCCAACCTGAACTGCATAGTGAATTAGTCCTAGGCCTGTCTAGGCCCACAGTGTGCCTTGGCCTCAAGAGTCCAGATTCACTTCATGAATTATCTGGTTGTAGTGTTTGAGATGAAAACTAGGGTCTTCTTCATGCTGGACAACCACTGGACAAGTGAGCTTCACTCCCATCCTTTCCTCACTCTGCTGCCCAGGATGGCCTTGTGCTTGATCTGCAGCTTAGGAAGGCCTTGAGCTTTTGATCCTGCTCTGTCACTCTCCCAGGTAGCAGGATTACAGAGCTGTGGCTACAGGCCTCTCTCTGATGAGCTGCTTAAATATCTGCATGCTGTCTCTCACTGTGGTGACTTATTGACAGATTTAGTGATTGAGGTGCCCCAAAGAAAGTCCACCCACAGACACAGTTATAGCAATATCATTTGACCTCTAAGGTGCACAAGACACATTTGGAAGGGGTTAACATGCATGTACCAGTTAAAGTTTCTGACAGAAATGAGGAGGCATTGGTTGCAAAAATGGTCAGAGAGATCAAGAAATGTACTTGGGGTTACACATGAGGGAAGGACATGTGTTTATCACCAAGGCTATCTGGGCCCTGGCTCATGCTCTTAACCATGGTCATCCTGGGCAGAGCATAGCAAAGCCAAAACTTGAACATGGACATTCTGCCTTCAAAATTTTTCAGAGATCCACATCCTGCTTCCAGCTCTCACCATTTGCTCCTTAAATCAGTTTTCTGTTTGCAGGAGGACATGTTTGTAACATGTCATCTTGGGAGAGGATTCTTTGAAGTGTCAGTATTTGCTCTTGAAATTAATTCATGGCACCTGTGGTGTCCCCATTTCACAGGTGAACCAAACACTAAGATTATGAAGGGCATTGTGACGAGCTGTGGGCATGATTATGTTTGGATCGAAGAATGCATCTTCTTCAGCACAGATGATTTCATTGACCCTATGCTTCTGCAAGCTGGAGATAAAGTCGTCGCATTTGTAGAGGAAGACCCACTATCACATGAACTGAAAGCCACCGAAGTGAGCTTTGCATAGGTTTGGGAAGACTCTTTTCCTTGGGCTTTTAACTTTGCTATCCCCGTTCAAAGTAACCTGTCTGTAGTACTCATAGTGGAAGTCATGAAATGCAAATTCCTGCTCCCTTCTAGCTGTAGGTTCTTCTTTGCTTGTTTTGAGTGAGTGTGTGTGTGCGAGAGAGAGTGAGAAAGAGAGAGAGAGAGAGACAGAGAGAGAATGTGCACCAGGTGGGGGTGAAATCTCCTAGGTGGAGAGCCTCCTCCAACCCCAGTCTTTTGAGCATGGTTTATGTGCCACCATACCAAATCCTAAATTCCATGTATTACAATGTAAAACCTTGTGTTGTCCCAGTGTCCAAACAGCAGGATTCACTTAAACACAACACCAACTTGCAGCTTGTCTGCCTTTTGTCAGGTAAAAGTCTGTTTTTTCAAGGATACATTCAACAAAAGTGCAAAGGCTGTCTGAAATGTTGTGTCTGTTAATCTTTCAGAAACATTCACTGAGCTACCACTTACAACCCCCTGGATTCTCCCATTTCTGGTGCAAGATCTAATGACTTTCATGGTTTATAAGTTTAGTGAAAGTATGCCCCAGAGCAGATATTTGGTGAAAATTTCCCTTAACTATGCTGCCTGTTTCCTGGGATCTCTATGGGCTCTGAGCATCTAAAGCCTTGCAAAGGGAAAAGGAGAAAGAAGACCAAGAATTCTCTCAGGAGCTAGTGGAAGTGTTCAGGAGAAAGCATCCATTTTTATTTTCTGACATCCATTGATCATGGGCATCACAGCTATTCATGTAGCAAGCAAAATTGGGACTCTTTTATGAAAGGTAATATATGAAGGCTTAGGCTTCATGGGTCATTGTCACATCACTGCCTTTTGACCTTTTCGGTATTCAGTGCTGATGTGCTATATGCAGATCTTCTGGTCTGTGTGTCCGGTAAGAATACACAGGGTCTTTACACTAATTCCTAACTCACCCCTGTATTAAATCGAGTTTCTCATCACAGTTTAGTCACATCTGAACATTTGTCAAGACTGGATTCAATGTGTGTATATAGTCAGAATGAGGGTCTGTATCTCACTCTGTCCCTTTCCACAAGGTGGAGAATCCCTTACACCTCTGTTGTATAGAAAGGTAGTCTCCACTGTCTCACAAACATTCTGAATCTGTCTGAATTCCTTGTGGTGTTAAGTGAGGGGGATTGTGGTAATGTGGCCTGGACATGAGGTTTGTGGGTAGGCTCATTCGGCACCATGACTGTGAGGTTACTTGACATCCTGGCACAGATAGTTCTGTGGTGCAGTGGATCATCAACCCAGGGATGTATGGTGGTGGACAAGGTGCCTGGTACTTCACTCCCCAAGGAAAGGCCAGTTTTTGAGAAATGGCAATGGAATTGATACTGACAGCTGGAAAGACCCCAACAGAGAAAGAATCCCTGGTGAGCCAAACTGTCCTGCAACCAAGGAGGATGACTTTAATCTGGAAGCTTTGCTTCCATCAGAGCCCTTACTATCTAACCCCTTCCACAGGCAGTGTTTTACACACACAGGATTCCATTTTTATTTTTGATCATGTTTTTCTACCTGCTTCCTTATCTTGTAGGTTTGTGTTGTCTTAGAAGACGATGGGCCTAGAGAACCAGACTGCAAGATCCAATTTTTATCTGCTTGTGTTTCCCATGTGAAGAAAGATATCATCTACCTCGCTGATGAATACTATTTCCATCTAGACAGCATTTCTAAAGGTTTGATTTACATTTTAAAGACACATCAAGTTTAACGTTTTGAGGTTTTTGTATTGGCATTGGTTTGCCTGTGCTGCATTCAGGAGCTCTTTGGCTTTGGACACGGATCTTGGGCACTGAAAATAAAGCACAATACAGGTATGAACAGGTAATGTTTATAAACGTCACACTGTCATTTATTAGGTGCTCAGTAGTTGAATGCAGCGAGTAAAATAAGGACAAGTTTTTCATTCACATGAGTATTGAATTCTGATAGTAAAATTAGTACAAATCCTTACATTTAAAAATCTTTACTTACTTTTAAATTTATGTCTGTATGTGAGTGTGTCTGTGTCCATTAGTACAGTTGCCTACAGAGTTCAGAAATGAGTGTCAAAACCCACAGAACTGATTGTGAGCCACAGAGAAAGTGTTTTTAAAATACTGAAAGTATTTTTAAAATACTGAAAGTATTTTTAAAATACTGAAAGTATTTTTAAAATACTAAAAGGTGCTGTGGCCAAAGAGATGGAGCCTGTAGCTTAGGAACACATACTTTTCTGGCAGATAACCTGAGTCCAGTTCCTAACACTCTGTGTGCATTCATCCTGTGTGTCCCTGTGAGTGTGTTTGTGCATGTGTGTGCATGCACGAGTGTGTGTGTGTGTATGTGTGTGGAGAGAGAGAGAGGCCAACAGAGGGAGAAAGAAGGGAAAAGAAACAGGGAGAAGAGAAGAAAGGAAATGCTACAGGAGAAAGAGAGGGGGAGAGAGGGAGGGAGAATAAGAGAGGATTACAGAGGAGAAATAGGGATATATATATATATTATATATATATATATAGAGAGAGAGAGAGAGAGAGAGAGAGAGAGATCCCTATACACACGCACACACACACATACACACACACACACACACACATATATATATACACACAGAGAGAGAGAAGGTGGAAGGGAAGGAAAAAATGTAAGACAGAAAGTGGGTGGAAGAGAGGAGAAATTATGGAGACAGACAAAGAAGGGAAAGAAGGAGGGAGAGACAGGTAGAAAGAGGGACTGATGAGGGAAGTATGAGATGGAAAGTTAAAGAGGAAATGAAAGGTATAGAAGGAGAAAGATGTAGAGAGAAAGGAAGAGGGAGAAAGAAAGTGAGGGATGGAGAAAGTGGAGAGTGAAGTAAAGAAAGGGAGACTGGGGGAGATGGAGGGAGTGAAGTTGGAGAGAGGAGTAAGTGAGGGAAGCAGGCAGGGAGATGGAAAGAGGGAGGAGGAGGAGAGAGAGTAAGGGAACAAAAGGATGGAGGGAGGAGTAAAGAAGGGAGAGTGAAGAACGTAAGGGATGATGAAGAGAGAATTACAGAAACAAAGAGAAAGAGGGAGGGAAGAAGGATGGAGAAAATAAGTCATGCAGGAAGTCAGCAGGATGGGAATAATAGAAAGAGTGAGGCAATGAAAGAAGCAGAGAGAGAGGAAGGGAAGGAAGAAGAGAGACAAAGTGAAGGAAGTAAGGAGAGAAAAGATAGAAGAAGGAGGGGGAGATTGGGAGGCAGAGAGGGAGGCAGAAGGAGAGAGGATGATTGAGGGAGTAAAGGTGTTAGTGTAAAGGAGGGAGAGAAAGTGAGGAAAGGAGACAGAATAAGGGAATTAAGGAGAGAGGAAGAACAGAGCAATAATAGAGGGAGATAAAGAATAAGGGAAGTAGTGGGGGAGTGGAGATGGAGGAAGAAAGGGAAAGCAAGAGGGAGAAAGAAGAAAGAGAAAGGAAAAGAGACAATGAAGAAAAGGAGAGATGGAGAGATTGAGAAAGAAAGGAAGCAGTTGGAAGAGAGAGGAAGTATGAAGCATGAATGAGGCAGAAAGAGTGGAGGAAAAGGAAGTAAAGAGTGAAAATGGAAAAAAGAGGCAGATAGGAAAAGATGGGTGGAGAGAGGGAAAGAGGAAAAGAGAAAGGAAAAGAGAGAAGGAAGGGGAAAAAAGAAAGAGACAGAGACTTGTAGAGAGGAAGTATGGCATAGAATGAGTAAGAGAGTGAAAGATGAGGGTAGGGGAAGAGAACAAGAGAAGGAAAGAGAGGGAAGTGGAGAGCATGACAGGTGGTGAGGGAGAGCTGGGGAAGTGTGCTGTCACAGTCATAAGAAGAGAGTGGGGGACAAACTGAAAGATAAGGAGCAAGAGAGAGGAAGAGTCAGAGAGAGGCAGGAACCTGTGAAACAGGGGAGCAGGTAGAGAGAGGGAGAATGAGAAAGAGGAAAGGAGGGTGAGAGGAAGGGAGAGAGGGATGAAGAAAATGTACAGAGAAAGGCATAGAGAGAAAAAAA
>NW_026590466.1:295076-337252 GCF_907164565.1 Psammomys obesus
GGAAGAGTGGAGGAAGGAGCTAGGAGGAGTGAAAAAGAAAGAGGAAGACAGATAGTATAGGGGTGTATAGAATGGGAAGGAAGGAGAGGAGGGGGATGGAAGGAGAGGGGTAAGGCCGGGGCAGGAAGAGAGAACAGAAGAGAGGGAAAGTGAGACTGGGAGGAGAGAGAGAGAGGTAGAGACTGTTAGAGAGTGAGTGAGGGCAGGAGATTGGGAGAGAGGGGGGTGAAGGGAACATGAGAGGGTGTGAGGTTGAGATGGAAATGAGAGGGAGAGATGGAGGGAAGATTGGAGGATAGAGATAAGGAGGGAGAGAGACAGAGAGGATAGGAGAGAGATAAATGTAGAGAGGGAAAGACAGAGGGAAGATTGGAGAGAGAGATAAGACGGGAGAGAGATAGAGGATAGGAGAGAGATAAAAGTAGAGAGCAAAAACAGAGTGGAAGGAGAGAGAGAGAGAAAGGTGGAGAGATGATTCACAAAGAGGGACAGAGAAGGGAAGGGAGAGAGTTGCTTAGCTTGAAGAAAGCTTGAGATACATGACATCCTGACTTCAAAAGAGGACCCTGATCGTGACACATGCTAACGGAGTGGAGGGAAAGCAATGTCTGAAAACTATAAATTTCCATTCTACCTGGGAGATGTACAAGACACCTGTACTTTACACCTAATGCTCGCTTGAACACGGTGTTACAAGCCAATGTAACCAGTGCAATTTTACTTGAGAAAAGTTAAAATAGAATGGCTTATATCCAGAGCCCTGTAAAGATGAGACTGCAATTAAACGGTAGAATTATTTTCAACTCAGTTTTCTCTTAGCCGTCTTAGGTTTCTTGCCTTATGGAGGAGACTGGTTAGATATTGAGTATTCTGTGCAACATGGTTCATCAAATATCACAATACACTCACTGAAGGCCACAAAATGCAGGCAACTGGAAGAGGTAGGTAAATGTTTTCTCTATTGATACCTTGTTTCAAAGATTCCTTTGGTAATATCTGTGACTAGCTATCAGTGGGGTGTGCTGGGGAAGGCAAACATATGGAAGCATATATAACCTTGAGCCATTTATTTAAGTGGAAGGACTTTGTAAAGAGGTAACCAAGGGTAACAGAGGACATACACAGACATACTTCAGCTCTGAGGCACAGGGCTTACTCGGTGGAAGGTTCCTTGGGGTATTTTTAAAACAGCAAGAAGAAAAAACTAGCAGTCCAGAGAGCATTGCTGGGAAGGTGGTAAGAGAAAGCATGGTGCTGAAGGTGGGAATAGAAAGTGGGGTACTGGAGGGTAGGAGGCTGGGGCAGGGGTTGAGCTGACCTGAAAATGAGTTTTCCAAAGGTCCAGATGAAGTCGTAAGCTTCAAGAGTGACAGGGCAAGACATGGGGAAATGATAGTCCACTTCATGCTGTTTTTCTGTGTCAGTCAGTCCTTGATCTGTCAACATTAATCACCGGGGCTAATGGCCACTGACAATTAATATTTAGGACATGGTCTCTCATGAGCAGGACAGAGCCAGCAGAGAACATCCCCTTTGACTGGTATAAAGAAGAATCTGAGGAGGGAAGTGGGTTACATAGCACCCCAGGTGTTGGCAGTTAAAGCAGGCAGGGCAAGTAACAGTGACAGAGTGTGGTCCACAAGCGGTCAGAGCCAGTGTGAAGGAACAGAGACTGAGCAAAGATTCAGGCTTCCCACACTCACTGCCACACTTTCTCGTGACAGGTGTGTGTGACCAGTATCCACAAAGGACAAGGAATGCTGAACTACAGTATCTTTTTCACCTTCCGCTCACTGGACCTTCCCACTGGATACACTCCTCTTCTAGGCGACATGGTCAGCGTGGTGATAATTCAGAGCATCCGGCCCAAGTACAACTGGAGAGCAATCTCCATGACCCCAGTGAAGGAGGTGTAGGGCTGTGGGCCCTGAGAACCCCTCTTCCATGTTATCTCTATAAGGACAGAGGGCCTCTTTAATGCAAACAGTTAAGTTAGGAATTCTAAAGAGACTGTTAAACTTGATCCTTCTGGCCCACAGACTGCCTAAATCTGACTCCAGGGAGCATACAGCAGTGTGGGAAGGGCCCATCTTCCCATGATAAACCCTCAGCTTTCTAATCCGAGTCTTCTGGAGAATGAATCCCAGCAAACCCTCCACCTGCAGTGAGAGATAACAAGGGTAGAGTTCGTGTTATTTTAATAAATAAATTTTATGAGCAGCAACGGTGTTTACCCACAGCCAACTGACCACCCAGTCTCCAGGAATAGAATTACCCAGCATTCCATTAGAGCACAGATGACTTTTCACACAAGAAACACCACATTGTTCTGGCCCCTTGGTTTGTGGGGACCCTGTGATCCTGAAGAGGCAGGCTAGACAAGGGGGACCTGGCAGGATGATTGAGGCAGAGACAGTGGAGCTCTGGGACTCAGGAATATGCTGGTGCTGGCAGAGGGCACATAGACCCACCACCAAGGCTGCTGAGAATGCTGTTCTTATCAGAGAGCTCTGGCCTCTGGGGTGCTCCTGGTGACAAACAAGTGACACTTGAACCCCTAAAGCCAGGCTGTTTTGAACTTCCTGATCATAACTCTGAGTCTCCCAGGAAGCCTCCTACTTGGGAAATGATGGGTCCTCTTTCCACATCCTCCCATTTCTTCATGGACTTCCCTGAGACTCCAGCCTTTTTCTCACTTACGACAACGGTTCTTCTATCCACCCAAGCTTCAACCTTCACCTTCAGCCTCCTGGCTTCTTTCACATCCTCCTGCTTTGCTCATCAGGATCCTATCCTCCTCTTGAACCCCTTGCCCTCCCGTACAGCTACCTCACCTTACCGCCATATCATTTCCGGAACTTTCTGCCCTGCTTGGCCCCCTCCTTGATCTTCAGCCTTCTGCCCTCTTCCCCTAGTCTCCTATGTTATTTCTACCCCCACATCCTATTTCCCCTCTCTCCATTCTTTTCTGTCCTTCAACTTTCTTCCTCTTCCTGCCCTGCCTGCCTAGCCTGTGCTCTGCCCTCCCTTGAGCACCTTACTTTTTAGGCCTTCTGACAACTTTCCCCAGCTTCCTGCTCTCTCTTCGAAGTTTCCTCCCTCCAGCATAAGCCCACCTGACCATGAGCCTCCCATCCTCCCCAGTTATTCCTCTCCCATGTAAACACTGAATTCCCCCTAAGCCTATACCTTCCCCACAGGCTGAGCACACCCTGAAGCCTCCTACAAGTAACCTGGGCCTGCTTCACTCCTTTCCAGACCTTCCCAGAGACATTCTGACTTTAGACCTCCTCTTTGATCATTATCAACCCCCCATGCACCCACCCTTCTTTACCTTTGATTCCAATCCTCTCTCCAGGCCACTTGATGCCCTAACTTCCCCTGTGTCCTTTCCAAGCCTGTCATCACCATTCAGATCCTCCCTACAGTCTCCACACACACCATCTCTTCTCAAGCCTCTTTCCTCCTACAGACTTAAGATTCCTGCCTTCTTCCTTGCTTTTAAGCCCCCCATAGCAATGTCCTTCTCCTCTCCTGCAGACTTCTCCCATGCCTCACCCTTCTTACATTTATCTCAGCCTTGTGACTCAGCCAAGCTTATTACTAGGCCTTTAACTACTTCCCAGTGTCTTGCATTCCTCCTGAGCCTTATACCCTCCCGCAGGGTTCTCCCAAGCCCAGTGTCTACTGCTATCATTAACATGCTCCTAGTATCTCCATGGACTGGTGCCCAGACCCCTACTTTCCTACTCTTCCTTGAAAAGCATTCATAATACTCAGACTCCTAACCTCTAGATGAACCACCTCTCCTAAACATGGCCTCCATTCCTTCCCAGAGCTTTCTGCTTTTCCCTATAAACTTATAGTATTCCCCCTATCCTAGCCATGTGAACCTCTTTGCCTCTCTGTAATGCACCAACCATTAGTTCAAGACTCCTGCCCTAGTCTGAAATGATCTACACTCTCACAGGCTCACATCATATCCTGAGGGGATCCTCTCTCTCTCCTTAGTCAACTTCCTGCATCTTCCAAAGGCTCATGTACTAGCAGACTGCTTCGTGCTCTTGGCCAGACACTGACTTTCCACAGGAAACTTCTGCCTGTTTCTGCTGGTTCCACCCAAGACATGGTTCCCAGTGTCAATCCTTCCCAGGCTCCTATACCCGAGCTGTCTGGCATCCTTGTAGACTCCTTGATATCTCTGCCCTCCTTTTTCTCCTCCTCCTCTTCTTCCTTCTTCTCCTCCTCCTCTTTCTCAGCCTGATGTCTTCTTTCACTTCCTGGTCACCTATGGCTCTCTGGGTTCACAATATCCCTCCTGCCCTCTTCTCCAATGCCCTCAATTTCTGGAGTCTGCAGGCTTCAGCCATAGCCTTCTAACTTCCTATTCTAGATCTTGGGATCCTCTACACACTTCTGTCATTCACTAGCCTCCTCACATCCCCCTTGAACTTTCTGACTCCCACTTCAGAGGCTTCTGCTTTTCCCATACCCTGATAAAGCACTCAGCAGTCTTTTGTGCTCCCGCTGAGTGTCCTGCCCTCTGAAGCACCATTGTGCCCCTGGACAGTCACTGCATTTCCACACAGGCTTCCACGCTCCTGTCAATAACCTTCCCTTAGACACTGAAGCCTAAGCCTCCAAATATGTGTCCTTCGCTCCAGAGCCCTACACTCAGCCTGGCCAATCCTGTCTTCCTCCTAGCCTACTCTGTCCCTCTTAATATCCTGTCTTCCCCTGGACTCCTAGGCACTCCCCGAACCTCCTGCCCCCCTTAAAATTCAAGCTATATTGCCAAATTTGCACTTATCCTAGTCTGGTCCCTAGAGACCTACCACAGTCTCCAACCCAAGAGTCCTAAGAATCTTGCCCTTACCCCCAGGCCTTTTCTCTTTCCCTGAGACTAACATTTTAGTAAAAGGTACTGGCCTTTCCTCAGCCAGATATCCTCTCCTTCGCCCTCTCTTCCTTTTTGTCCTCCATTCTAAAGCCTCCCCTGGATTTTCTTGGTCTGGCAGGGCACATTTCTAAACACTCAGGAATTGCTTCTGGGACCCAGTGTCCTTATGTCTCCCAAGAACTTCTTGCCTTCCTCGTAGCCTTCTCACCTACAGAAAACTCCTACAGTCTCTTGACCATTGTTCTCCTAGATGAAGCCTTTCTAGTCTTCTATACTTCTGCCATCACTTCCCACCTCTCTCTCCTCCATGTGACATCTCCTGAGTCCATGTCTGCCCTGCATTCCCCTTTGTTTCCTGCTTTCCCATTGTGTATCCTGCCATCTTCCCATCATCCCACAACCCCTTTCCCCTATTCCATTATGTATTTCCCTATCCTTCTCCTCTCCTTTAGTGACATATCCTCACTATACTTTTGTTTTCTCACAGTTGTGTACTGTCCTCAGGAGCATCCACCCCTCACACAAATCTTGAAACACTCCTGACACCCTCTGAACAGAGTCTATTCACCTTCCCCATGGCCCTTGGGACCTACTGGAGCCTCCTTAAGATAAGACACTTGTCTCCTTGCCTAGGCTCTGGATCTATCATTGGACATCTTGTTCTCCTCCACAGATATCTATGCCCAACCCTGAGTCTCTAATTCATGCTCTGATTTTGAAACTCTCAGACTTATGCTTTGCCCACCTGTTTCCTTCTTGGCCAACCCAGCCAAGTCCCTATTTTCTCTGGTTAGTAAACCTCTCTGTAGCATGCATTTTGCCTTTCCTAACATCCTTCTACAACACTAAAAGTCCTCTGATCCTAGCCTTTCCATTCCCTTGTGCTGGGAGCCAAGGCTATTTACTGAGCACAAAGTCAATTAGTGAGCCAAAACTATTTAGTGGAGACAAAGTTATTTACTGAAGCCAAAGTCAAATAGTAAGCAAAGGTCATTTAGTGGATACCAACAGCTATTTAGTGAAAGAGTTACCTAGGACCCTAAATCATAGGTGATAGATTATGAGGACATCCGTCTGTTAGTTTTAGAGCATCCGTGAGATATCTTAAGAGAACATCCTTATGGTATCTTGCAGGTGCAATATTTAACCCATGGAAGCATTCTTCCTATCTCCTGCAGCAGGAATTTAACCTTCCCCCTTTTTCCTGCCTTCTCCTTATATAAGCTGGGTAAAAATTTCTAATAAACAAGGCTTTGATCACACAAACAGACTTAGCCTTCATTCTTCACGTCTCTTGTTCCCTTCTCCCTTATTCCTTCCACCCTCCTTTCTTTAGGAACCCGTTGAAGTCCCGAGGGTCGGGGCATTTCTGGCGCCCAACGTGACCTAAAGGTATGGAAGATTGGATGGACCGTCGTTCTCCAGTGGCCACAAAAATACATAGGATTCAGAGTTTCCACCGGGAAGCTAAAAAACTGCATAAGAGATCTCCACAGAGCCACCTGTCTGTGAGTTTGAACCGAGGGGTAAGTCAGAACCATGAATTATGGGACAAGATTTGAGTAAATATGACTTATTCTTACAGGGACTCAAGGAGTAAGGGTTAAGAAAAAGGATTTAGTTAGCTTCTTTGTTTTTATTACTAATATTTGTCCCTGGTTTCCACAAGAAGGCACTATTGATGTAAGACACTGGCAGAAAGTTGGAAATTGTCTCAAAGAATTTTATGAATCTTGTGGTCGACAAAAGGTGCCTGTCCAGGCATTTTCCTACTGGAATTTAATTAATGATATTCTTCAGGTCAGACATTCCCAACCTGACTTGGCTGAGGTAGTTTCTCAAACTGAAAAGTTCCTCAAAAATGATTCTAGAGACAGTCCCAAATCCCTTGAATTAGGTAGGGATGAGACTGCACTTCCCCAACTCTTCTGAGCTTCCTCTGTAGATTCTATCTCCATACCTATGCCTGAACCGGAAACTCCAGTTCTAGTTCAGCTTGCAGCCCATTCTCTCTACCCCTCCCTTACAGCCCTCCACTTGCAGACACAGGACTGTCCCAATGACCAGCCTTTCACTGAAAACGCCACTTCCCTTGAGGAGAAAGCCAGGTACCATAACCTAGACGGGCAACTCCTCCAGTCTTTTCCGCCTTCAGCAGCTGCCCCTTGTTTACCACCTCCATATATTAAAGCTCCTCCTTTCTGCACGCCAGCCTTACATTTTGATTCTGATGTAGAAGATGCTGCTCAGCATACTAAAACTAAACTCTGTCAGGAGGTCAAATCCCTCAGGGAACTGCTTCAAAAGAAAAGAGAACATTTAACACTTCTTAAAGAACTGCAGGAATTGGATCTTGAATTGACCCAACCCGCTCCTTGGGCTGCCTCCCTCCCGCCCAAAAAAAAAAAAAAAAAAAAGGCCCCCAGGTGGGCCGGGGCAGAAGGCATGGAGCAGAGCAGTAGCACTGTGAGCAGGAGGAACAGGGACACTACTTGTCTCCTTCCCACTCCCCTATTGCGAGCTTGGCTTGGGTGGCTGGCAGAGAAATGAGAATGTTCGCTCGCTTGCTCACTTGCTCACACCCTCACACCCTCAGAATCCGCCTAAGACCTGCCTCTGCCAGCTGCAGAGCTGAGCAGGACTGCTGAGCCACGTGGCAGTTTACCCCACCCTTCCCACACCGGCTTCAGCCAGTGTCAGCTTCAGTCAGTGTCTTGGACAAGAGCCAGAAGGATGGAGCCACTTCTAGTTTTAAAGATTAAATTGTGTTCACTGATAAATTCTGAATTTTAAATCTAGTTCTGACCTTTGAAATCATGGTTATGCTCTGTATATATATTTAAATGTTTAAAAAGCAGGTACTGCGATTGTTTTTGTCTTTGTCTCTGTGTGCCGGCTGTCTGTTTTGGTTTCTGGTTTTGGTTTGCTCGCGAGGTCTACAAAACTTGGAGAGTTTCCAGTCTGGTCAAGGAAATTTGGGGGACATCCCAGTTCCTGGAGAAAGAGCCCTTAAAAGCTCCCCTAATTTGTTGCTGGAACCCTATTCTGTGTAAAAAGAGGGCTGTTGGAACCTGCTCTCCATCTGGAAGCTGTGGAGAGAGCCCAAGAGAGGTCTGAAGAGATGGCTCAGAGGTTAAGAGCACTGGCTCTTCTTCCAAAGGTCTTGAGTTTAATCTCCAGCAACCACATGGTGGCTCAAAACCATCTATAGTGAGATCTGGTGTTGCTGCCTGTGCTTATAAAAGAAAAACAATGTCTTTCTAAGTGTCTAACACATCTGCACAAATAGCAGAGTTATCTGTAGTATTGGCTGTGTTTCAAGGTTTAAATAAGCAGTCTTTGAACATTTTTACAGATAGTGCATATGTAGCTCAGTCTTTGCCTTGGTTAGAGACTGCAGGTCAAATCCAGATATTTTCTCCTGCTGGAATTTTGTTTTTGCAGATTCAAAATTTGATGCAAAGGGAAAACTTTCTCTTCATCATCTTAATAGTCAAACCTTGAGACTTAAATATGGGTTGACTAGGAAAGAGCCATGTACTATAGTCGAGGCTTGCAGTACTTGTCCTCAGTTTCAGCCTGTTTCTCATTTGGGAGTCAGTCCTAAAGGATTGGTTCCAAATCAGATCTGGAAAATGTATATTAGTCATATTCCTTAATTTGTGCATGTTTGTATTGATACCTATTCTTGATTTATTTTTGCCACTCCTCAACCAGGAGAAACTGCAAAAAAAAAAAAATGTTATTGCTCATTGTCTACAGGCTTTTAATGTTCTACGAGTTCCTAAGCAATTTAAAACTGACAATGGAACAGAATATACTAACAAGTCTTTTAAAAGATTTTTTCAACAGTTTCAAGTTTCTCATATAACTGAAATAACTTGCAATCCTCAAGGACGAGGTATGCTAGAGTGTGCCTACTGAACAATTAAGATTTACTTGCAAAAAACAAAGAAGGGGGTGCCACTCCCCTGGACACCTAAATTTTCTAAAAAAAAAAAAAAAAAATGGATAAGCATGGTAAATCTGCAACAGATAGATTTTGGCATACAAAAGCCAAAAAACTTTTGCTAAAGTAAAATGGAGAAATCCTTTAACAAATCAAGCATGGACTCGACCCAGTACTCATATGGGGACGAGGAGCTGTCTGTGTTTTTTTGTTTTGTTTTGGTTTTTTGCAGGAAAATGATGCAGCTTGATGGCTACTGGAACACCTGGTGCAACAAGTAGATGAGGAGTTTTCTCCTGACAATGATAATGATGTGAAAGAAGATCCTGCCAGTCAAGATGACTGCTATGTGCTGCCCTTAAGGAAGAGTGCTGCTTTTACACAGATTATACTGGCATTGTAAGGGACAGCATGGCTAAGGTTAGGGAAGGCTTAGAATAGAGAAAGAGACAGAGAGAACAAGAGAAAAGTTGGTTTCATAATTGGTTTTCAACCTCTCCCTGGCTCACCACCCTCCTTCCTTCAATCTTGGGACCCTTGGTGGGTTTCCTTCTCCTCGTATCTTTTGGCCCATGGGCCATTAAAAGACTTACTGGCTTTGTAAAACAGCAAATTGACTCCCTGGCATCTAAACCCATACAAGTTCATTATCACAGACTTGATTTGGCTGAGAGGCTTAGCTGAGCCTGAGGAAGACTGCTGACAGTCCATCACATGGGTCTTGACTGCTTGCGTTTGGCTCTCATGAGAAGAGCATGAAACTCAGATAAATGCTTGCCTGGGTACCTGTAATGGGGTGTAAGATGACACTGCAAAGGGAGAGCCCAATTGCCGGCTTCTGAGTCCCCTGAGAAGTAAACCTGATTGCATAGAGGTTGGTGTCTGATTACCCCTAACCGCAACCTGCTGGGGATGCCCTCAGGTTTTGATGGGGTCTTCCTCTCCTCCCCAAAAAAGGCACCCAAAAAGGCTGCAAAATGCCTTGGGAGGATCAGGTCACTACTTCCCCCCTCAGGTTAATGCTCACCATCTGCAAAAGACCTCATGTTCAAAATCTACCTGCTAGCCTCTTAAATTATTTAAGAAGGGAGGAGATGCTGGAAGCAGAGGTTATTTACTGAAGACAAAGTCAAATAGTGAGCAAAGGTCATTTAGTGGATACCAACAGCTATTTAGTGAAAGAGTTACCTAGGACCCTAAATCATGGGTGATAGATTATGACATCCGTCTGTTAGTTTTAGAGCATCCGTGAAATATCTTAAGAGAACATCCTTATGGTATCTTGCAGGTGCAATATTTAACCCATGGAAGCATTCTTCCTTTCTCCTGAAGCCCTTAACCTTCTCCCTTTCCTGCCTTCTCCCTATATAAGTTGGGTAAAAATTTCTAATAAACGAGGCTTTGATCACACAAACAGACTTAGCCTTCATTCTTCACGTCTCTTGGTCCCTTCTCCCTCATTCCTTCCACCCTCCTTTCTTTAGGAACCTGTTGAAGTCTCACGGGTCGGGGCACCCTTGATCCTTCTCTCTGCTACCCTGCTCTCTTGCCAAGCAGGAACCACTTTCCCAAAGACTCTGCAAGCAAAACACCTATAGCATCCTCCTCCCATGTCTTCTCTTTTCCCATGCCTCTACACTGTTCCTTGCCCTTCTAGTCTCCGAACCTTCTCATGTCTCTCTAGGTATCTTGGATTAAGCCCCAACCTTTTATACTCCCTGTGCAAGTCCTGACCTCATCAGTAGCACTGCACCCTTGGACAGTCCTTTAATTTCCAACACCAGCTTCCTCAGTCTTGTGCTTCCAACAGCATCCTATGCCTGAACACATGCATCCTTCAATGTGGGGACATAGATTGACCCTAGCTACCCCATTATACTTCTACCTTACTACCCTCTCTGACAAGTTCCTGACTTCTTCTGTCCTCCCAGGAACACCCTGATGATCTTTCTGTCCTCCTCAACTATTTATTTATCTTCTGCAGATTTTTGTCCTCCCTTCCCCATTCCCTACAAAGCCCAGACACATCAAACTCTGCTTTTCCTGAGCCTCTCACTCATGACTCCTGAGGCTTCTGCTCTTTTACTCAGCTAGTTGCTCTCTTGTCCCAAGCCTCCAACATTTCCTGTAGATGGTGGCCTTTCCCCAACCAGTTACCTTATCCTTAGTCAATTGCTATCTTTCTTTCTGCCTAGTATCTGATAAGTCCCCACCCAGTTCCCCAGGCCTAGAACTGAGATTCCTAGACACCACCCCGGGACTGCTTCAGGAACCCAGACTCCTAATCTCCCAAGGAACATCCTTCCTTCCTCCCAGCCTTCTCAACTACTCAAGATTCCGACCTTCTCTTGAACATCCTGTCCTTAGAGCCAATACTGACAATCTTCTAGACACTTCCATCTTCCTACCTATACCCATGCTATCTGCTCAAATCTTGCCTCTACTCTATTCCTCCTTAGTTTCTTTCAATACCTTTCTCTGTCTCCAGCCCTCCTCCCCATATCTCCTTAACTTGTCCAGAGGATTCTGTTTCCCCTTCATTCCTAGTTATTCATCATCCTTCTGCCTTCATAAGGCCTCACACCCTCCTTAGGAGCATCATCCACATCCTCATGTCAGGCCCTCATCCTCAGCTCTGCCACTCTCCTCTCATATCCTTCCCAGTCTACTCACATCCTCATGTCCCTCAGGACCTCCTGGAACCTCCTATCTTCATCCTAAGCCTCCTGTCTTCCTTCATTGACTTTGGCCTGCTCCATAGCTTCTGAACCAACAAATAGTCATCTCACCTTCCTCTAGACTCCTATGTTGACACCCTGAGCCTCAAATTCAAGCTCTAACCCTGTAATGTGGCTTCCTAGGCACCTGTCCTATTCCCTAGTCTGGTCCATTACCCTCATATTGCTTCCCAAGGCTGCCCTTGACTTCCCCTGTCTCTCCCAGACTCCTATCTACCCCAGATGTACTTAAAAATCCCTTGTAGAATCCAACCCTCACCGGAGCCTCTTTCCAGTACTCAGTTCTCTGAACATTACACACATAACCTCTTCTATTTTAGTAAAAATTACTCACACTTAAAAATCATTACAATACTTTCTGAGTGGCTGTTTGGTGTATGTGTATGTTCAAAGTGTCACGTGTACTCCTAGTCCCAGATAGGTCCAAAGAGAGCATCAGATCCTCAGGAACTGGAGTAGTAGATTGTTGTTGAGATGATATAGGTGCTTTAGTTCAAATTATTTCCAGCCTATGGAGGGTCTGACAGTTGTCCTGAGTGCTGAGACAGATGTCCAACCCCAGACTTTCCCTGTCTATCTGAAATCGTGGCTCTATACTAAAGCCCATTTTCCCACATCAAGCTCCCACTCTTCTGTGAGCTTTCTGCCCTCTCTCAAACCCTTCTTTACTTCCACAGTTCACCAAGATCCCCAAAACCTCCTGCCACCCCCTGGTCTGTTACCACACCCTTTAAGCCCCTGCCTACATCCTTGCCTCCTTATCTCCCACAGTGCCTTCTGCTCACTTCCACAGACACCTGTCCTTTTCCCTAGCCTCCATCAGTCCTTCCTGCCATACCACCATCCATCAGAGCCTCTTCCCATTATGATAAGAGCCTCTTGGCTTCTGACCTGGCTCCCTGCCTCCTCCCCAGCTCCCACTCTCTCCTTGGCAGGGCCCCTCCTCTACAGTCTTAGCACCATTCTTTCCCACACCAGCCTAGTCTCCCTGGAGCATCTAACCTTCCTTCCCCTCAGACCCCTCATCTCCTCATGAAACACTGTGCCATGCCTAGCCTTCAGCCCTCTCTTTCTCTTGATCCTGTCAGTTGCTGCCCTGTCCTCCTGATACCCTGCCAAAAGTGCAGCCCTCCTCTCCAGCACTCTGCTCCTCACTTGCCTCCTACTCACTCGTTAGCATTTTAGGCTTCTCTCTGACCTGTAGCCCTTCCCTGTCCTCTGCCCTCCTAGGCTTCTAACATATCCGGGAACCTTTTGCCTTACTCACCAGTCTTTTGGCCTTTGGGTGAGTGCCTTATGATCAACAGCTTCCAAGCCCTAGAACCATCTCTGAATCACCGCCCCACCTCCCCCAGGCTTCCATCCTCCCATGAACTCATTATGCTCACCCATACCCACATAAGCCCTTAACAGCCTTGCCTTCTGTACTCCTGAGCAGTCTTACCACTCTCCCAAGGCTTCTGCCCTCCTTTCTGGTCCCCCTATGCAGCCCTGATACCTAGACCTCTGCCTTACTTCAGACTCCTATTCACCAAGCCTGGGCCTTCAGCTCTTCTCCTTTGCCATTTACTTTCTTGAACCTCATCCTCCAACATCTTACCCCAGACCTTTGCCATCCCCTAGCCAGCTACCCTGCCCTTAGCAACTTGCCCTCTTTAGCTTTCCACTTGCCATATCCTAAGCCTCCAGTGCATTATACAGTTCTCTCTTCCAGAATACGACACACCCTGGGAACTCTTCTAGCCCCCAATATTCTACTGTTTTGTTTGTTTCTTTGTTTTGTTTTTTGAGACAGGATTTCTCTGTGTAACCCTGGATGTTCTGGATTCACTTTTTAGACCAGGCTATTCTCAAGCTCAGAGATGTGCTTGCCTCTGCCTCCCAGAGTGCTGGCAGTACAGGCTTGCACCACCTCACCTGGCTCAACATTCTGCTGCTTCAGGGAACATTTTTTCCCTTGTCTCAAGCCTTCTCACTATACCCAGAGTGTGACCCACTACTGAGCCAAATATTTCCAGTCTTCCTATAACAGCTATTACCTCCAGCCTCCATCTGATACCCATGAAGGTATCCCTCAACCCTTGTCCCTCCTTCATTCCTCCCTGGTTTCATGTTTTCCCACTGATTGCTTCACTCCTCCCCATCCACATCCCTACACAGACCCCCATTTTTTTGCTTTCCCCCATACTCTTTTGCTACTCTTTTAGACCCACGGACCTCATTGCCCTTCTATCCTCCCATATCCTCCTACCCTCCTCGAGATCATTCAGCTCCCTTTCCAGCATTCAACCCACCTGCTGCCCTCCTAAGTAAGCTCACATCCCCATACACCCCAAGAAACCCTGAGCCTGCTACCCTAACCAGAGCCTCCTCTCATCCTTTTCAGTCACTGTGCCTCTCCTCAGACTCCTGGCCACAGTGGGAGCCTCTTGATCTCCTCTTCAGGCACCTGTGCTTTTCCCTTAGCCTACAACCCATGCCCTGATACTGAAACCCTCCTTGAGACAAGACTTACACAGTATTCTAAGCTGCCTTTGACTTCCTGTCTGATCCTTTCCTTTGTCCTCCTCTGTCCCCTAATTAGCTCTTTCCAGCAGTTGGAGCTTATGAGTTTTCTGCCTTCTCACAAAGCTCTTTACCTTCCCTGGGCTAGTTGACCCCTTCAGCCTGACCACCAGGGCCTCCTAACCTTCATTCTCCTGTCTACATGCTCACCCTTCTTCCTACAATGCCTTGTGCTCACCTCCACAGATGTCTGCCCTCCTCTCTAGCCTTCTTTCTGTATCTTCTCCCATGCCACCATTCATCTGAGCCTCCTCCTATCCTGCAGAGCCCCTGTCATCTTCCCAGACTTCCTTACCAGAATTGCCTTGTCTACCCGAAATGGTGGCACTAATTCCCGAGCCATTTCTACAGCAAGATTCCATTTTCCTATGAATGTGTCTTTTCCCTCACTCTGATTCACTCAGCCTCCAGGCTAAATCCTGCTCCTTCTCCCCTCCTTCATTGCTTCCTGCTCATCTCCAACACAATCCAGTTCTTCTACCTAGGTCTCTGCTATTTCCTTCCATCCTACCACCCATGGGAGACTCTTCTCCTCCTGCAGAGAACTCCCTGGTCTTTTCCCAGCCTTCCTGTCAATACCAGCTTTTGACACTTCCTCTAGACAGAACCCTCCTCAGCATCCCTCATCTTCATCCTGCTTATAAACCCAGCAGAGTGCTTACCCTCTCTGGTTCATGATCTCCTCTGAAACAAGTAGCATGCTTTCCCCTCGGACTCCTAACTTACATGTTGAACACCAAATGCCCCTGGAATGACTCTTTTTCCATCCTGTGATTTCCCTCTTTGCTGCAGCCCTGTCCTCCTGGTATCCTAATACATCTCTGGCACTGTGCCCCCTATCTCTAGGCTTCTACTCTCACATAGCCTTCTTTTCTCCTCCCTGGCTCTTATAAACTATCCTATCCTTCTGGCCACCTAGGCTCCTCCCCTCAAGTCATTTGTCTTCCCTGTGAGTGTCCTGCCCTCATCAACAGCACTGTGCTATTGAACAGCCTCAATTTCCAACAAGGCTTCCATGCTCCCACCAAAACCTGTTCTTCCTTGCAAACTGCTAAGGACCTGGAATCCTGTCCTCTTCTCCAGACCTGTGCCCAGCCTGGCCATCCTGTCTTCCTCCTAGCATACTTCATCCCTCTCAATGTCCTTTCTTTTCCCTGGGCTCCTAGAGACTTTGAGTCTCCCGACATACTGAAATTCAAGCCGTAATCCCCAGACTTCTCTCTTTCCTGTCTCCCTATAGAGCCTGCTACCTAAGATTCTGCCTTAGTCCACCTTTGAACCTTGAGTCTGGAGACCTATCCCTCCTCCCCAGCCATTTGTTCTGTTACACTTGAGCCTCCAACATTTCAAACAAAATGTTGGCCATTATCCAGCCAGCTACCAAGTCCTTAGCCAAATTACTACCTCTTTAAGGTGTTCTCCACTGCTAAGCCTCCACTGGATTTTCCTGGCCTGGGACCTAGATTCCTAGATGCCCTCGGACAGCTTCTGGTAAAATAGTATCCTGTTCTCCCCAGGAACTTCATTCTCCTCCCACCCTTCTCACTTACCCAAAAAAATCCGACCCTTCCTTGAGAATCCTACTCCAAGATACAGCATTTCCAACCTTCCAGAATTCTACCATCTCTCACAACCCCCTGCTGCTCCCCATGACATCCTTCCACACTGTCCTTGGAGTATTTTCTCTTAGTTTCTTGTGAACCCTGTCTCCTGACCTCCTTTCTATAATCCACAGGCTTCTTTTACTCTTCCTATCTTCATTCTCCTGTTTTCTAGCTCCATGCACTCAACATCTTTGTGTCTTCTGGGATGCTCTTTACAGACTCAGGAACATTCAACCCTTATCCTCAGCCTGCATCTCTCTTGATACTGTCTCCAAGCTACTCAAGTGCTCATGTAACTTGAGACCTCCTGGAACCTGCTACCCTCAACTACAGTCTCCTGTCCTCCTGCTCAGACCTTATGTCCTGCTGCCGCTGCTGCTCCTGTTGCTGCTGCTGATGATGATAATGATGATGATGATTAGGTTTGGTTTTTTTTTGTTTTTGTTTTTGTTTTTGTTTTTTGAGGCAGGGTTTCTTTGTGTAGCCCTGAGTGTTCTGAAACTTGTTCTGTAAACTAGGCTGTCTGTGAATGCAGAGTTCTACTTGCCTCTGCCTCCCTAGTGCTGAAATTAAAGATTGTCATGCATGGTTCCTTGCACTGCTTCTTAGCCTAATATACAATGTGAATTCCACACAAGACTTCCTTGCCCAAACACCTAGCATGAACTTCATGATCTAGCCCTGAAAGCCTCCACTATAGGTACCTTCCCTCCTCCCTCATCTAAGCATTTTACCCAGCCATAGCACTGTAACCTGCCCCTTACTCAATTCCCTCTACCCAAATTCTTACCTTTCCCAGATCCTCCTTTATCTCCTATTTAGAATCTCATCCTCACCAGAACCTCCTTCCAGTACTGTTCTCTAACCATCACAGGTATAGACTAAACTCTTCCCTATTACTAAAAATTGCTTCTCAAGAACCATTAAAAATTTTCTGTGAAAGGCGTCTTTGCCTGTGTGCATTCACTAAACATCAAGTGAATATCACCCCTGGATAGGCCAGAAGTGAGTGTTGAGTCTCTTTAGGAATGGAGTTACAGACTGTTCTGAGCCTCATATGGGTGCTTGGAATCCAACTTTAGGGTCTCCAGAAGAGAAGACAGTTGTTCTACGTGCTGAGCCAAATGTCCAGCCCCAAATTTTCTCATTCTATCTGAACTTGAAACTAGTCTCCAGCCTACTTTCATACAGCAGGCAACCATTTCTATGAGAAAAGGTTACCATTTCCCCCTCCCATCTGTCTTCTCTTCCCCAGTTTATCCTGATGGCCCCAGCCTCTAGTCAAACCCAGGCCTCCTATGACACATATTTCTCCTGCCTACATCCTCATTTTCTCTCACATTGCTTCCTGCTCAGGTATACATCCTCCTGGTCTCTTCTCTAGATGTCTGTCCTTTCCTGACATTCTGCCAATCATGTGAGCCTCCTATCCTTCTGCAGAGAATCTCCTGTTTTCCTCCAAGGTTTCTTCTCCTTGAGAGTTTTGACTCTCCCAAACCAGATAGAAGCCTCCTCTACATCCTCCATCTCCATTTTGCCCACCCAATCCATCCTAGTGTCTATCCTCCCTGGTTCATGATCCTTTCTCCAGCATACATCTTGCCTTCCTCTCAAACTTCCAACCTCCTCGTACAATACGTGAACTACCCTGCTGTTGCTTATTCTAATCCTTTCAATTCTCTCTGCTGTATCCCTGTCTTCCTGCCATGCTGCCAAGTATGCAGCCTTCCTCTTCAGGACTCTGATCTTCCCTTTGAATCCTACTCTCACTGTAGCTTCTGTTCTTCTGGTCCCTGTCTTCCTCCCTTTCCTTCTAAGCCCTTCTGCCCTTCCCATGTCTCCATGAACTTCCTGTCTTACTCCCAAGTCTTTTTTGCTCTTGGTGTTTATCCTGCCATGAGAATCACTGTGTCCCAGAATGGTCTCTGAATTTCTGTTGTATTTCCAGACTCATGTCAAAGTCCTGTACTTCCACACAGACCTATAAAACCCCTGACACTAAGCCTCTACACCCAGCGTATAAACTCACAATCCCTTCATGCTCCTTGCCTACTACTCTCCTTCTAAAATCCTGACTTCCTCTGTTCCCTAGGCACAGGCTATGTCTCCCTTCCTCTTGCATAGTCTCGCCATCTTCCCAGATGTCTTGAGTCTCCTTATATAGCCCCAACACCTAGATTTCTCCTTTATCTCAGCCCCTCACAGAGAATCCCTGATACTCTTGCATTCCTCTCTAGTCACTGCCCTCTTTCCCCCAAAGTTCCTGAGATCTCAACCCAGGCTTTGTCTTTTCGGAAGTCACCTACACTGTCCTATAGTATTCCAACAAGCTATCTATCTGTTCTCCATCTAGTGAATTTCAGCTGGACCCTCCTGGCCCAGATTCCTAGACACCTGGGACTGCTTCTGGTCCCTAATGTCCTACTCTCCCCCAGGAAAACACTTTCCTCCTATGAAACTTCTCAGCAGCAGAAGGGTTCTCCCACTATCCTCAGGTCTAGCATTTCCAATCTCTTAGACTTTGGCCCTCACTTCCCACTTCTGGCCTCTACCCATGACATGTGTTCACTCTGTCCTTCCCGCATTCCCTCTTAGTTTACAGCAACCCACTGTGTCTGCTGCCCTCCTCTCCATCATCTTCCTAACCTCTTTTCTAAACTTGTGCTTCTCCAGACTCTTATTCCCTTCTCTTTTTAGACCCCATCCTCACTATCTTCCTCTTGTCCAAGAGCCTCATTCTCTCCTCAAGAACATTTGGCCCCCCATTATGAGCCTCCACACCTTCAGATACCCTCCCTAGTCTACTCACCTCCTTGTGTCTCTGGGGACCTCCTGGAACTTAATACCCTCACCGTGTACCTCCTTATCTTCTTGCCCAGCCTGTGTGTCCTTTCATAGTCTTTAAGATTTCCCCACTAGCCTCTTTTCCCCTGACTTCTTAATTTCCAGAGCTTGTGCACACCACGCACTAGTCAGGTAGAGCAATAATTCACCTTCTGCCACATCTTCTTTAGTCTTATGATACCCTTCCTATTATCGTTACTAATAACCTCCTGGTGTGTCTGCTGACATGTCTATTTGTCCCTTTTCCCTGGTACCCTGTCACCTACAGCATCATGTCCTCAGCTCTGTCTTCTTTCCAGCCCATCCTTTTGACTCCCCTCTAAGCTACCTGCATTCTTCACCATCCTCCAATGTCTGGCTTCTTCCCCAAGCCCCTGTCCTGTCCCTGTGCTTTATACTCTCTTCCTCAACCTTTGACATCCTGCTCCATATTTTTGCCACTTTGGTGTGCCTTTTCCTCTCCTCTTCATCACCTATCATCTGTTCTCTTGTACTCTTCCCCAGAGACCAACCAGCAGCAGCAACATCTCTCTCTCCTTCCTCCTCAGTCTACTGAACTTCCATTAAATCCACTATAGCCTTCCACACTCACCTTCAGGCTCCTTTCTGTTTGGTCACCAAGGTCCTGCTCTTCTGCCCAGACTTTTGGACTCTTCCTAATACTCAAAACCTTCCAGGCTTTTCTCTTCATCTTCCAATGTTTGACCTGCTCCTTTACCTTCCTTATCATACTTCTGGCTCTCTCACTTTCTATCCTCTCTAGATTCTTCTATCTTCTACTTCCTGCCCTTAAACAGAGTCTGACCACCTCTTCTTAGACTGCTACAACCTTTGAGTCCTCTCTTCTTGGCCATTCTATGCCTCCAGCCTCTTTTCACCTGCTTAGGAGTCCTGTCACTCCCTATTCTCTACCCCTCTCATGAAGCCTTACCCTACACACCAGCTTCCTGTCCCCGTGTCCAACTCCTAGCTATCCTTGAGACCTCTCTCATCCCCTAGTGTCCTCCAGCTATCCCAGAGCTTTCTGCTCTCTCCACCAACTTTCTACCCCCATCCTCAGCCTCCTGCCTCCTTCCCCAGACTCTCACCCTCCCATTTAGCCTCAGGATCCTCTCATTTCCACATGTCCTCCTCTTTAGCCTTCTACTTCCTTCCAGCCTTTGGCTAGCCTCTGCCAACTGCTCTACAGCTACTGTTTCTAGACAATATCACAGATTCTTGTCCTCCTCTTCATCCTGTTCCCTTCTCCCTCCCTCCTTTTCATGCTCTCCTCTGAGCAGCCTGTTCTCCTCCTCACTACCTTCCTACCTCAGAACCTACCCTGGACTCACTTCCTTTCCTCCTTCTGACCCTCCTGTCTTCTATTGTGCCTGTCTTTCCTCAGTTCCATCCTCTGCTCTCATCTACCATCCCCTCTCTTCTGCCTTCTCTGTTTCTTATTCCTTCTCCGTGAGCCTCTTGCACTGCTCCTCATCCCTGGACCCTCTGTTAGTCTCCTAACATACAATCTGCCTTAGACTCTGTCCTCATCTCCAGCGTCTTACCCCTAGCCTGTTGATATACAACTCTTCCTGATGACCTGCTTAGCCTTCTTCCCTTTATGTTCTTTTACACATCCCCTGAACACCCTGCTTCCCTCCCTACTGTCCTGCCCTCTGCCAACCTCCAAACTCCTCTCAGCATTAGACCTTTCTCTCCAGAGTCTTCCTTTCATTTCTTCCTACAGCCTCCCTCCTAAATCCCACCAGGCCTGCCCTCCTAACCTACTGCCCTACTCTTAAGCCATCTGCCTACTTTAGGCTCTGTCTTTACCTGACCTGCCTGCCTACCTCCCCCTCTCTGCTCCACCTCTCCAGCTTTGGCCATGAATAGCCTATTTCTCCCTGCCCTAGTCTCTGCTCTTCTAATTTTTTTCTGAACCCACCCCCATCCTTCCTAACACCCTCTCCTCCTTCTAAGGCCTTCCTAGAACCTCCTAAGCTCTACTGAGCCTTCTTCCCAGCCTTTAGTCCATCTCCTAGGTCTGGTTGCTGTCTAGCCTCCTCCTCTTGCCTCCTGAGCTTCCTGCCATTCTGCCTATTTCCATCTTCCATGAGTCCCCTTCCCCTCAACTCCCCTCTCTCCTCAGTCACCTCATCCATTTATTCCCCCCACCTAGTGCCTAGCTCCTGATTTTCCTACAATTTCTTAAACATCTGGCCTTTTTCCTCAGCATCCTAAGCTACAAGAGAACCATCTCAGCTCCTTTAATGTTCTATGCTTCTTACCCCCTCCTTGTTGTCCTTGTCCTATAATTTCTGCCCTCCCCTGAAGCTTCTTCTCTAGCCTCTTGTTCATGTCTCGATGTGAACCATGCTACCTTCCTACCTTGTCTTACTCCCCAGCTTTCTGCCCTTCACAAGCCATCTATCTATCTTCCCTTAACCTTCCATCTTCCTTTAGCTATCTATTTCATTTCTGCTGTCCTCCTGCCCTCTTCCTCAGCTTCCTGGCTTCCCCAGACCCTTACACTTTACTGAATCTCTGGCTACAGGCCACATTTCAACACTGCCCCTGCCCCTCTCCAACCTTCTGTTCTCCTTTAAGTTCCTTCCCATTCACTAGCCCTTCCCCAAACTCCAATCTTAGCCCTGCTACTCCCTAGCCTCTTGCACAGGGCTTCAGTCTTGTCTTTCCATAAACTCTCTCCTATAACCCTCATGCTCTCCTCAGTAGACTTAACCCTTTCATAGCATCGTAACTTCCCCTCAACCTTCTGCTTTCTCACTCACCATTTGACCTTTCTCTCCACCTATGTACTGTCCTCACCAGCCTTAGGCTTTACTCCCCCGCACGCTCCCACGTCTCCTCCTGCCTCTCAATCCTTCCTGTGCTCTGTTCTCCTCATCCATATGTCCTCTATAGCCTTTGTTATCCCCAGCCTTTTGAACTCCTCCCACCCCCAAGGCTCCCCAGCCCCTTCCCAGCTTCCTGCTGTCTTTTCAGCCTACTCCTCAGTTTCAGTCTTCTTTCCTCCTTCCTCCAGCCTCTTATTCATACCCTAACCCAGACTTGTACTCCCCATGATACTTTGCCTTCCTCATCAGCAGGCTGCCCTCACAAGCCCTGACCCCTCCTCTAGCCAGATTTGCTGTGCTCCTTCTCAGTATAATCCCTCACCCTCCTGACATGTTCTACAGTACCCCTGAACCTCCTACCCTATTCCTCAGGGTTCTACCCAACCTGAAAATCTTCCTGACTTTGTCCAGTCTCCTAGAATGCATTTGAACTTCGTGTCCTCCTCACTGTTTTCCTGTCCTTCTCCCAAGCTTTCTTTCTCCTTTCCTTCCCAGTCTTTTGTTTCCTATTTTCTCTTTCACTGCCCTCCATCCCTTGCAAGGGAGTCTCTACAGCCCTGCTGTCTGACCTCCCCCAGCATCCTGTCCACTGGCCACCCCCCCCACACACACACACCTCAGCCCTACAGTTCCTGGCTTCTTAGGTAATCTCTCAGCATGGAGCTCTGAGAGAGCAGAGCCATGAGGGGAAAGCAGGCATCTTTCAGATCCATCACCTGGTGGGGTGTTCATCTTCTCAGGAGCTCCTACCCAGCTGCCTGCCAAAAGGCCATGAGGACTTTACCACTTACTACTGCAGAGAGGTCTCTGCGCTATACAATGTGCCTTCAGAGAGCTATTTCATTTCCCCTTCCTCTTGAGGTTCGGCTTGAATTATACTCCTTGACTGCAGAACCTAGAATGAAAGAGAAGCCTTTGATTCAGACTCTTTCTCTGAACAGCATGGATGAGACCAACTGGAACATTCTGGATCTGTCCAACTATTGCCCATTTAGTGTGGGGGGGCTAGGGAGAGGAAAGCAGAGGGTGGTGGTCCTGTCAAGGGTGATCTAAATGGGGGTTCTGAAGAAGGAGAGTTTCCCTGCTCAGCTCTAAATGGCCCTCTTGGTTTAGAGCTTGCTGTCCTATGCCCACCCACTTCCTCACCCATTGTACAATATGGCACCCAGCAGAAACAGGAGGCAGCCAAGCAATGTTTGATGTACAGAACTCATAGATTTTCTTTTAACTCTGGGTGACAATATGTGACAACATCAGAAACAGCATCTCTAGGCAGACAGTGCTGGCCATGCAGAGTTCATCACACATGGCAACACAAGGTCAGCCAGATCAAGTCTCTGAATTGACTGAAGCTCTGCTGCCTGCAATACAGACTGCAAATCAAGTGCTTCACCACCCCATCTCAAAGCAAGGGCAGAGGAACAAAAGCAGTCAAGGGGACAGGGAAAACAGAACTCACAGACTACTCAGAGCCATCATGGGAGAGGAACACAAAGTGGAGTCCTAGTTCTGCATCCCTCCTGGCTGACAACACTGAACCCAGAGTCCAGCCCAATGTCAGTGCCTCCGACCTTACACCATAGTCTATGCCTGAAAATGAGCAGGAAGAGGCTTCCCTGTAGTGGGAGGTCCAAGAGGAAGGGGGCTTCAGATTTCAGACTCATTTCTCCCAGTAGTTTGTGATCCTTGGAAAGCACAAGAGTCCCAGGAGCTCTTTCTTTTCCCTCCCAACAGCTCCATCCTCATCATACACATTTACACACAGGTGCACACAAACATACATGCATGGACTACTAGTGAAACCTGGGAGAAGTTAGCCATTGGTCCTGCCCTACGGCAAGCAGCAGAGAACATGTGGCAGCCACCTTTCAGCTTGTGCCTGTTGGGTGAGACAGACTGAGATCTTCATCTGGGTCCCTGACTCCAAGTAGGTAGTTGGGCCACTCTGTACCTGGAGCTGACTGGCATGCTGAAAGTTTCTATAATAAGAATGGAATGCATGGACCTTGAGATACCAGTGCCAGAGAAGCTGGGGGAGTTTGGGGTAAGTAATAAAAGAATCCCCTTGGGTCATTCTTGGTCACTTACAGACCACAATTTCTAGGCTATACAGGGCCTTCTGGACAGGCTGTCCTCAGCTTATCTGGATGAGATTTCCCATATTAAGTCTGGAAACAGAGAAACAGGGCCTTACCATGGGTCTCAGCCTAGTTCTCCTCAATCTCCCAGTGCCATTGTGACCTTATAAACCACAATGCCATCATCGCTGCAGCCCACTACCACACAGCTGCTCAGGAGCCCTTGGTCAAGCACCAGAGAGTTAGAGAGGTTTGGTTCTGTGGGGAGGACTAGACATTTCAGGGAGTTGTTGAACTTTCCTCTCTGTTCATGAACTCAGCTATTCACCTGTCTTCTAGATCACTGCACGGAAATACAGATGCCCAGCTCCTTTATCCCATGGTCTCCTCTTTCTCCCTAGGACCTTTGGCAACTTTCTACTCCTTCCCAAACAAAACGTCCTGCCAGGTCATGAAGAAACTGCAGAGGAGTGGGAGAATACAGGTCCAGGGCAGGCTGAGCTTCCCACTGTTTTGTGTGTGTAACAAGGACAAATCCCAGGCCCTTCCTTGAGCCCCATCGAGTTCATTAGGCTGGAGAACACATCTCCCTCACCGTGTTGCTAGGAGATATCAGTGGCCAAGGTACACTGGCATCTTTCTACGCAGGGAACAGGAGACCAGGGCCATCCCACACCTCTGGGTTCTACCAGAAAGGCCCTTCCTCTTCTAGGCAGCTCTTTACTCAGCTGCTCCCCGGGCTGCTACAGGAACAGTGGAACCTCTAGGTGGGGATCTGAATTGAAATGGTCAGAGAAGGAGTGAGCCACTACCTAGAAAACCAAGGCCTGAAAAAGAAAGGGGGAGAATTCAGAGTTGGCCTCCTGTCCACCTCCCCCTTCTCTACCTTATTGTGAGAGCAGCTGCCTGCTCCTGGAGTCCTTCCCACTTCTTCAGATGCATGGCACACAGCAGCAGATGGGCTTCTGGGCCTAAAGAAAGTCATCACAGGTGCTGCAGAATGCCTGGACAGACAGGGAAGGTGAAGAAGAAGCCTGTGAGGAGAAGAGATGGCTGGAAGCAATTACTTCCTGTTCTTCCCTGTCTGCAGATGCACAGCCTCAGGAATACCCTCAGACTGGGTTAGGGCAGAAGAGGGAAAAACAGGCAGAGAGGCCAGTCGCCTGCCCTATCCCCACAGCCCTGGAGGCAGTTTGGAGAAGGTCTGTGCACAGCTGCTGCAGAGAGTAACCTTGGGCCTCCCAGCCAATACAGGCCTGGGGATTGGTTCAGAAAGGAACTGCCAATTTTATCTGCCAACCTCAAGCAGTTAGAGAACAATGGACAATTCTTTACTTGTCTAGAGCCTTCCTGGTAGCTCACTGACCCAATCCTCACCCAGTCAAGGTTCAGGTGACATCTCAGGAGGCCTCTGCATAAAAGGGACTGGAGGCCTAGAACGTGGGTGGAGGGGCTCTGTGTCTGTGTGTTGATGATGAGCTGAGCCTCCAAGATGCCATGGCTACCCAAAACCCTATCACTGAATCACAGTACCATGGAACGTGGGAGAGTCTCACCTAATTTTCAGTTTCCCAGCTTTGGCTAAGCAGCAGGTGTCCCTGGCGGTATTCCCTATTCCCACAAACCAGTCCTCTGGGTATTTAGAGGCCAGGGACACACACCAGGCAGCTCCCATCCCAACCTTTTGCAGCTAGCCTACCTTCAGGCACAGGGCATGGTAAATCTAGTGCTGTGGTAGCACCCCTACTTTTGGGCTCTCCCTCTTTTGGCCAATGGGAGGCAACAGGTTTGCCAGACTCTGGTGATTCTCTGAATGTGGAAGAAAAGGACTGGGCTGTGAAGGGTTTTCCAGTATGGGATGCAGTTCCTTGGACCTTGAGCAGAGACCTAAAATAAAGGAGCCCAGGCCATGCCGCCTGCTCCCCACCCTCTCCAGCTGCAGTCTCAAGGCATTGTGCTACCCCGCCATCTTTACTGGGGACCCATGGCGCAGGAGGCCAGGATGGCCTTCTCTGTCCTAAGGGCCTCTGGAGTGGAGTGTCTGCTCACTCTGTAGGCACCTGTAGGAGGACATTGAACACCACCAAGGCCACCAAGTAGAAATAGGGGAAGTTCATGCGCAGCTGCCAGGCCAAGTTGCAGGGTGAGCAGGGTGGGTGTGAGCCCCTTGCAGAAGGCGCTGTAGGAGCACATACAATGATGCACAATGCTCATGTAGTCATGCAGCCTAAACACTCATACACAAAATATAAAAAGATTTTTTAATTAGTTTTAAAAGTAGCATACAAAATAATGGTTGCATTATGCCATTTTCATGTTTACATATCATTATACTTTGCTCCAACTTATTTTCCCCTTGCCCCACTGCCCTTCTAATGTCCCCTAATGACCCTTACCTTCCTCCTCTCCAATAATTCTCTTTTCTGTTTTTATGTCATATGTGTTCTATTATCCTGTCTTTTGACTTTTCTCTAAGATCTCATCCTTCTGTCTTATGATCCTTTTTCTGGTTCCATGACTGTCATACATGAACACATATAGATATACAAACACACATATAGACAAACATTTATCCCAGCTTAACGTACCAATAACAATCTCTTCTTTCACAGCCCAGGTCAAAATCCCTTTCTTAAAAACTTTTCTGTACTCTTAAAACATTCTTCATCTAAATTTTCTTTTTCTTTGGAACTCCAGGAATCATTTTTTAAATCTTTTATCATGTACCATGACTTACTTTGAATTAGTTTTTCCCCCCTTTGGTTTTCTGAGACAATGGTTTCTATGTGTAACCCTAGCTGTCTTAGAACTTGCTCTGTAGACCAGGCTGGCCTCAAAACTCAGAGATCTGTCTGCTTCCCAAGTGCTGGGATTAAAGGCATGTGCCACTATCACCCATCTTTGCTTGCTTTCTTTTTTGTTTTGGTTTGGTTTTTGGTTTTGGTTTTCTCTGTGTAGGCTTGGCTATCCTGGACTAGCTTTGTAGACCATGCTGGCCTCAAACTCACAGAGTTTCGCCTGCTTCTGCTTCCCCGAGTCTGGGTACTAAAGGCTACCACCAGTGCCAACACTGCTCAGCTCTGGATTAGCTTTTTGTCTTTCACTCTCCTTTGAGCTTTAATTACTGATAAGTAGAAACTATATAACTTAATTTTTGCAAATAACACTAACAGTGTGTTAAGTCTGGCAGACATGAAAATAATGCTCCTAGAACAAATTTTTAAAATTTATCATTTTACAGCACAAGGCCTAAGCCCTTATATAAACTATGGAGTTTATAAAGAGCATTGATGCTGGCTTATCAATTGTAATCAATGTCACATACCAATTCAAGATGCTAGATAAGAGAAGCTAATGGTAGACTACTGGGAGTGTGTGACAACTCTTTGTATTTTCTTCTCAGTTCTCTTAATCTGCTCTAAAACTATAGTAAAAGCAATAAGGAGCTCAAGCATTATTTCCTTAGTGCATGCTAATTTATGTCATTTGTCTATGATCATTATTTGAACTATTATTTGAATAATGATTTTAGGGTCGATTTCAGAGTTTTTTTTTACTTTGGCTTGATTGCAATGGCATTTTTATTTATTTATTTTGTTTGTTTCATAGGTGGATGCTTTCTGTGATGCCCATGGTGATGAACCATCAGAATCTCACAAGACAGTTTTGCTTGGTTGTCTTACCTATCTAACGGGTGATGCTGACTATACTGATCATGATTTGTCCTTCTCTCTAGACATTGTTTGTAAAGGTACAACTCACATTTTTAAATTTAAAATTGGGTTTCACCCATTTGAAATATTATCAGTAGGGCTTGGACATCATCTTTGGGGTCAAATTTGGAACATGCTTATTTGATGAGAGGATTTTTGTGTTTCAATTACTACTGCAAGATACTTGGATCTTTAGATGGATTATACTCAGGCCCTGCGTTTGTTAGGCAAGGGCTCCATCACTGAGCCACAATCCTAAGCCTATACTTTGCTCTTTCCAGCAGCATTTCACTATTTGAAGTGGCCCAATGGGGTTTGAAAACAGTGTGAAACAAGGGACACGAACATCTCACACTGTAATCTGTTACATTTTCATTTGTTTGGGTACACTAATGCTTGTGCAACTTTTGATTTATATGGGTACTGAATTTTTATTCTAACACCATTACATGAATGAAACTGTACTATGTTGTAATACTCCAAAATCTTTAAAATAAGGCTGGGAAATAGGCCTGTGCATTTCCTTGTATATGTGAATTAAGTGTTGATTTCTATTTGTATTTATCTGATATAATACTTTATTGTTTTATATCTATATTTAAATAGATTTAACATATTAATTATTAATATGTTATGTTAATATGATAGTATAATATCTTTAACATAATCTATTAGTATATTTATATATTAAATATATATTTAAAACAATGAAGTGTTTATTTAAAGAGACTGTTGGACTTTAATTTGATTGAAGAGAGAGTTCTAGATATTGGGACAGAAGACAAAATTTGGAAGCCTTCATTAAACTTTGCTTATAAAGAGCTCATTGTTGCTTATAAAGAGCTCATTGTATCATTGGGAGAGACAGACATGTGAATCCGTTAAAATGGACTGATGCAAGAAACAGTGGACAAAGCAGTAAGCACGATCGTGCTAGAAAAAATTTGAGAAAGCTGACTGGACTATGCACTGTTCAGGCTGACCTTCATACCCTGTCACTTTGTGTCTGTACCATTAATGATCAAGTTGGAGAACCAAGACAAAAAGAAAAATAACAGTTTGATGCATAATGAAATGTAGATCTAATGAAATGTAAACTTGATATCTTTATTATTAAAGCCCCCCTCCAGGCCCTTTGTGCATGTGTGCCTTGAGACAGGAAATTCCTATAGTGCCTAGTTTTATCTCAAAATGTTAAACTCATGCCTTCTTCTTGCCTCAGCTTTCTAAATACCAGGCTGGACTTTGAAAGATGAATGGCAGTAAAATAAAGTCGCACCCACTATACCTTAATCAGGTGCCATTTTACTTGGATAAAAAGAGTAGCATTGTCCCAGCAACACAAAGCCGCTTTCTAGTTTACTTTTCTTGGATGTAAAACTTGAACTTGATATTGGTTGTTATCTCAGGAACTCTCTAACGATGACTGTTCAGTGGTTTCTGGGACTTTGTAACATGTTTTCCTCAGAAATTCTCAGTTTTCAGAGCAAACTGTGATTGCTAAGTTCCAAAGACAACTACTCAGCCTGTCACTATGCCAACAGGAAGTCAGCAACAACAGGAAGGAAAGGACTTGGACATGTTTGTAGTGCAAAAGGTATGACTAAAGGTGCTGAAGAGAGCAGGAAGAAATGATGGAGTCAGGTCCTTGAGCTATAAATAGAGGATAGGACTGAAGGTATAGGTCCAGAGGTTTACATCTGTGAAACAGAGTTAGTCACAATAGCAGGCTTTTCTAGGGTAAGAAAGCTTTTTGAGCTTTTTAGCTTTTCATTGGCTAAAAAATGTATTGCTGCTTGCCAGCACTATAAGCCAGTCTTAAAGGTCTTAACCAGTCATATATAAAATTGTCTGAATAAGTGCCACTAAACGGATACTCTGAAACCCAGTGAAAATGGCAAACAGTTCATTATTATTTTTATCAGTGTGTTGCTAGAAATCAAATCCAGGTTCCTGTACATGCTAACTAAACTACAGCCTATAATCTCTTTAATAAGAGACTTAAAGAAGGAAAGGATGAAACATCATCATGATTTTCCTTGTACTGGATAATGAATATGTTCTTTCTTTCCTGTTCATTGGACAGGTATTTTACAGCCTCACCTTGTTCCAAATATTTTTCTTTTATCTTTTTAAATGTTTTGTCTGTGTGTGTGTGTGTGTGAGAGAGAGAGAGAGAGAGAGAGAGAGAGAGACTTTTGCCTCTGTGTATGTATATGACACTTTTGCACACCTGCTGCTTCCAGAGGCCCTAGAACTGGAGGTACAGGGAGCTATAGCTTCCATGTGGCTGCTAAACACTGAACGCATATGTTGTGTGAAAACCACAAGTACTTTTAACTGAAGAACCTGCTCTCTGGCCCTCACCATTTACAAAATTGTGTCTGTTTTTACCTGTGTGCATGTGTGCATTTGTGTGAGTGTATGCCACATGCATGTGGGTGCCTGCAGAGACCAGAGTAATGCATAGGTAAGCGAGAGGTGGCTGTGGGTAATGGGAGGTGAACCTGAGTCCCTTGCAAGAGCAATGAAATCTGCACCATCTCTCCATCTCTAAGGTTTTGAATGTTGAAAATGTATTCTGTTACTCCCCCTGAGGGGGGAGCAGCCTTACCAGGCCACAGAAGATGACAATACAGCAACTCTTGATGAGATCTGATAGACTAAGATCAGAAGGAAGGAGAGGAGGACCTTCCTTATCAGTGGACATGGGGAGGGGCATGCGTGAAGAAGGGGGTGGGAGGGTGGGATCGGGAGGAGAGGAGGGAAGGGCTTATGGGGGGATACAAAGTGAATAAAGTGTAATTAATAAAAAAATAAAATTATATTTCCTAAAAAAATGTATTCTGCATGTAATAGAAAAGGTATCAGGTATGATATCATGGTAAAAGGTGAAATGTCATATTACCCCCAAATAAAGCCTCTTCTAATTTGATTTTCCTCCATGACTGTTACAGATTTTGAACCTTAAAATGGTGCTCTGGTAGACACTGAGTTTTCTGAATGGGCTGGCATGCAGAGCAGAAGAGCCATCTTGATGAAACCCATGAAGCACTGTCACGTAAATAAGGTAGTTTGTGTGTCCTGCATTTGTCCTTTGTTTCTGCTTATCTTTAATTCAGGGATAATTTTTGTAATCAAGATTATATTACAAGGATTAGGAAATTTAAATGCTTTATGAGTTTGTTTTCTTATTAAAAACACTGTAATTCTGAACGGAAATTATGAGAACAATGTAGTACATGTGATGAAAACTGAACTTATATAGTTTATCTCTGAGGCTTTAGAATGTCCTAAGAACAACAAAACCAAAAATGATCAAGTTTCTTTGAACTGTTTAGAAAAATGAGTGGAGTGTCATTTAAACTCCTCAGGAATATGTGGGTATGATATGAGTAGTGAAAACAGGAAACAAGTTGGTTTGTGTTCATTTTGCACCATAGGAAAAAGGAATGTGCTTCTAACGCAATCAAGGAAGCTCAGTATGTTGTTGATAGTCAACATCACATTCCTTTCTCACTTGTTTCTTTCTAAGCAGCTGGCCTTAACTAGAAGTTAACAGCCATTTTGGGTAGTATTTAGAACAAAATTTGCTGAGAGCAGCAAAGTCCTGGTGCTAATTCCGGTGTGAGGTTGGATCTGGGCAGGGGTATGTTTCCACAGCACCTAGATGTTGCTAATATATAAAGTAGGATGGGACTCTGCAGTGGCATGGAAGAATATTCTGCTTAGAGCCAAGGAGAAGAAGTGCAGTCTATGAACATGGATTAAGATTTTCTCTACTCATTGCTGCCATTTTTCATCACAGGCCTGTATTACCAGAGTAGATGGAAGAACTGGGGTGTTAGAAGACACCATCTTTTTCACCTTGGATTCTCTTAAACTTCCTTCTGGATATGTACCTCAACAAGATGATATTGTCAATGTGGTTTCTGTGCAAAGCATTCAACCCAACTATTCCTGGAGGGCAGTTGTAATGACCCCAGTAAAAGCATTGTAGCAACCAAGCATTTGTATTCTTTCTTCAGTGTTACCCCCATGGGTAGTGAAGGGGCTGGTTTAATACAATAGTTTGAGTTAGTAAGCCAAAATACATGTTAAATGTTGTTTTTCTTGGAAATAAATTGGTGTTTTTGTTGGAAATATGGACTCACTTTTAGGAAGGTGCCTGATTTATTCAAAGACATCCTCAAATTGGCTTTTGTCTGTAGCAAAGAAGTAATGCTGCACATTAGCTTAAATTCTTTTTTTCTCCAAGGTCAGATATGGATTGTGTGCTGCCATTGGCCTTGTTTATCCCTTGAGCAACACACAGAGGGAGGCCATCAAGTAAATGTGTGTAATTTAAAGTCACAGATGCCTTGAATCCATTTCCCATCACCTATTCAATTTGTATATCAATTTAATATCTTCCTAGTTGAACCCATCATCCCATGTTACAATACCAAATTCATACATATAAGGTGTTTGTTAATCCAATAGCCTCTTGGCAGTGCCTGAGGCAGACTGCATATTAATAACTTCAATAAAGGTGTTGTCTAAGCAGCAGTCCTGTTTATCTGTGGTTAATTTGCCGTTCAGTCTAGAAATGACATTATTGTGTGTGCCATTAGCTGTTTACTTACTGGCATTATTTTTTGGTAAACAAAAACCATTGCTGCCTGGGGTATGTATCAGGTTCCATGATCCCCTTTGTGGGACAGGTGCTACCTATATACAGACAAATCCAAAATACCTGAAGTAAGGGGAAATTACTTACTCAAGCTGGAGACTGTTCCTAAGACATAAGATCACACTGGTCTACCCCACGATATTCCTAGATTTTTCTTAATAGTATGGACACATGTGACATCCCTATTGTGAAGCCCATATCAGTGTGTCTCTGGAAAGTTGTGCTGAGCTCTAAAACTGTTGAGAGTCAACATTTTACCATCTACCACTGGGGCTGAGTAAGTTTGATTATGAATTTGCCTTACATTTCTTGTAGGTACTCCCCATGGACCTGTGGGTTACCTCACTTTATAGTTCAGACCATAGTAGTGAACTAGTTCAATCTTAAGTCAATTCTATTTTGTTTTATTTTGTTTTGTTTTGGATTGTTTGTTTTTGCTTTTCCAAAACAGGGTTTTCTCTGTGTAGCCTTGGCTGTCCTAAACTCACTTTGTAGACCAGATGGGCTTTGAATTCACTGTGTTATCTATCAGGCAGTGATTCTAGGCATTAGAGTGAAATCAAAAGCACACGTGTCCAGGTTTTAATGGAACTTGGCCCATGTCACTGTCTTTTATGTTCCTGACCCCAGGGGTCATGACATAGGAGAGAAAGGGCAAGTACGAGCTATGAAAGCTCCAAGTCTCTGTGATTGTCATCATTCTTAAGCAATCCTATGGTAAACCTTCTTGAGGTGATATAATCTAATGCAAGAGAAGTTAAAGTATATCAATACAGGTTTATTGGAAGCAGCTCTTGGCCACTACGCTGGGGGAAGAGGAGAGAGTAAAAAGCAGGTGAAGAGAGAGAAAGAAAAAAAGAAGAGAAATGCAGGAGAGGAGAGAGAAGAGAGAGGAAGGGTACCAAAATGTCTGGATTATATATTGAAGGGAGGGGGGAGGCCCCTTCCCCTAGGATGGAAAGTTCAGGGTAGAGGGTAGGGGGTATGTAAGACACACCCTGCAGCAAGTGGGGACCAAGGAATGCTGGGAGAACCTGGGAGGCCATGTCCACTTTGGTATGTTAAATATGCACCTCAGCTGCTTGTCTTGGGTCTGAAATCCAACACCCTACACCTTGTGAAAATCACAGAGAAGTGATGTGGCTCCTAGTAGGTCAAATATGTTCAAGGAATGACCCTACATACAGAGTATATGGGCAGCCTAAATTGGAACCCATTGGTTATTTTAACAGATAGGTTATGAAGTTGTGGGGGAGTATAGGAATGGGAGTGGATCTGAGAGGAGTTGAGGGAGGAAGTGGTGATATGATCAAATTACAGTGTAGAAAGAAAAAACAATACTTTTAAAGTTTTATGTGGAAAATAGTCATCTTGTACTTCTCTGGTGGAATGAAGTTTGTTCCTCTGTAACAGGCTAGAAATTTGTGTATCTCACTTATTACATTAATCACTGACTGTTTTATTTACCCAGTTACTTTCAACTATATCTTGAACCAGTATACTGCACTACAGAATATGTGACCCTTTATTTAGCTACTCCCTAAATTTCTATTTTGGATGGTTTGAAGATTTAAGAGACTGGATATTTGGCTACACAGATAACAACTGGCCATTTACATGGTGGCGATATCAATGACCTGTCTCCATTCTTGCAGTAGGGCATACTATTCAACAACACAGTCACAGCCAGTAGGCGCCTACTCAGTGTCTCATCATACTCTTTTTCCATACAGGAATGTACCACCACACAACTGTCATTATAGAGAGGCTTTATTTCCTACCTGGATGCAATGCTATGAAATGGTAACTGAGGCTTTGAGTATGTTTTCCTCCTCAGACATTGGAAGAATCCAAAATTTTGTCTGGATTATGAAAAAAATATCATGATAAATGTTTGCCACAGGAAGGACATAGCAACCAGCTTTTTAAAAGTTGGCATTTAAGACAGCACAGTAGAGGAAAAGAGAAAGGTGGGTTTCCTGAAGAAAGGTAACATTTTCAAAGATATGTACTGCTATATGCCATATGTCGGTTGATAAATTAGGGTAGTAACAAAGCATATACTTTATATATACAAAGAAGAAGCATAGTGAAGATAATGTACCTTAGAAGGAAAAACATACTCATGTGAATTAAGGATACAGAAAAATCTCTGAAGTACTTATTTTACCTGTGTAACTATTGGTAAAATAAAGACCTTGAAAAATAAAGACCTCTTTAGAAATTTGACTAGTATTTAAGATTCCTATTTCATGTTGGAAACATAGCACACTGAAAATTGAGGCAGGAAAATAGAGTCAGAAACACATGACTATGAGTCATAAGGAGATTACAATAACCAAAAAAAAAAAAAAAAGCATCTCATTTGACTGCTCCAAAGATTGTACAAATCCCTTCCAGCAAAGAACATTGATGCATAAACAGCTAATAAAGGGTCCACCCTTTCAGAGAACCTTTACTTTCTCTTTTGTAATAAAAAAGCACGTGGATACATAAAATGGGGCTCTTCAGCCACACATTTGTTTAGGTCATTCCTATTCCATACAGCATATTTTATGCTTTTGCTTTTACTTCTAATAACTATGGACTTTAACCATAACTACCATGTGTCTGCTCAGTTCTTTCTTAAGGGATGAAAGGAAACTAACCTTTATGTCAAGATATTCCCTCCAGTAACAAGAGGAAGACAAGACATTGGAAGGATATCAGCAACACACACACACAAACACACACACGTATTAATGGTGGAAGACTAATTTCTTTCTCTATAAGTCATACAAATTTAGAAAAAAACATCTTATATACTTGTCTTTTTTTTCAGGTTGGAGTACACTGACTGTAAGCTTAGGGTGGGTTATATTAGAGAAAAATATAATCTAAACATGTAAAAGAATTGCTTCTTTCCCTCTAATGAGGTTTTTGTTGTTGTTCTGAATGCTCCATGGAAAACAATGTCAACCAAAAATGAGTTTAACAGACCAATTTCAAACATATGTTTAAAGTTTCACATTTACTACATTACATACTTTTTAATTTAATTTAATTTTTTTATTAATTACAGTTTATTCACTTTGTATCCCCTCATAAGCCCCTCCCACCTCCCCTCCTGATCCCACCCTCCCTCCCCCTTCTTCACGCATGCACTTCCCCAAGTCCACTGATAGGGGAGGTCCTCCTCTCCTTCCTTCTGATCTTAGTCTATCAGATCACATCAGGAGTAGCTGCATTGTCATCTTCTGTGGCCTGGTAAGGCTGCTCCCCCATCAAGGGAGGTGCTCAAAGAGCAGGCCAATCAGATTATGTCAGAGGCAGTCCCTCTTCCCATTACTATGTAACCCACTTGGACACTGAACTGCCATGTGCTACTTCTGTACAGGAGTTCTAGGTCATCTCCATGAATAGCCCTTGGTTGGATCATGAAATTTGCAGGTAAATGGTGGGATCTAGAAAGGATCATCCTGAGTGAGCTGTCCCAGAAGCAAAAAGACACACACGGTATATACTCACTGATATAGACATATAACACAGGATAAACCTAATAAAATCTGTACACCTAAATAAACTAATCAAGAGGGAGGACTCTGGCTAAAATGTTCAATCCCCATCCAGAAAGGAAAAGAGGAAGGACATCAGAAGAAGAAGAAAACAGAAAACAACCTAGGAACCTGCCACAGAGGGCCTCTGAAAGCCTCTGCCCTGCAGACTATCAAAGCAGACGCTGAGACTTATGGCCAACTGTTGGGCAGAGTGCATGGAATCTTATGTAAGATGTGGGAAATAGTAAGAGCTGGAGAGGTCTGGAACCCCACAAGGAGAGCAAAAAAACCACTACATACTTTTAACTTGCTCTGTAAAATTGTTTTTTGGGGGGAGGGGAGAAATAGGGTTCCTCTGTGTAGCCCTGGCTATCCTAGAACTTGCTCTGAGTTTAAGACCACGCTGGCCTTAAACTCAGAGATCTACCTCCTTCTGCCTCCCCAGTACTGGCATTATTTGTGTGTGCCACCACCTCCCAGCTCAAATGTACAGTTTAAAAAGGCAAGTTAGTAAATTAGTTCTGTTTGATAATAAATGTAAAAACACAGCTTCCAAATATTTGCTAACATTAACATTCAAGTGTTTGAGGTATTAGTCTAATAAATTTACTTTGTTTTCCATTTTACATCTGGTCTGCAGTTTCCCCTCCCTCCTCCTCTCAGTTTCTCTCTTCCCTCTCCTCCCTCCCCATTCCATTCCTCTCTTTCTCTTCAGAAAAGAGGAGGCCTCCCATGGACATAAGCTGTAGTAAGACTAGGCACCTCCTCTCCTATTAATGTCAGACAAGGCAACCTAGTATGGGCAAGGGTTCCAAAGGCAGGCAACAGAGACAGCGCCTGCTGCCACTGTGAGGAGTTCTACATGAAAAACAAGCTACACAACTGTAACATATGTACAGAGGGCCGAGGTCAGTCCCACGCAGGCACTCTGGTTGACAGTTCAATCTCTGTGAGCACCTATGAGCCCAGGTAAGTTTGGTTCTGTGAGCTGCTTTCTTGTGGTGTCCTTGACCTCTCTGGCTCCTACAATCCCTTCTTCCCAGAATTTCCCAAGCTTCTTCTAATGTTTGCCTGTGAGTGTCTGTATCTGTTCCCATCAGCTGGAAATTTATCTCTGGAGACAGGTATAATAACCTTAAATGATAAAAAAGTATCTATTCTCATACTTTCTTTTTTACATTTCTGAGACAGGGTTTTACTCTGTAGTCCCAGCTGTCCTGGAAATAGCTTAGGTAGACCAAACTGGTCTCAACACAGAGATATGCATGACTGCCTTCATACTGCTGGAAGTAATGGCATATGCTGCTGTGCCCTGCCCTCATGATATGCTCTTAACAGTTACTAAGAACATGTGCCATTTAACTACAGAAATTGAATTAATGAATGTCTTAAACTAGTATGTAGGCAGGGCATGCTGGTATGTGCCTTTAATACTAGAACTTGGGAAGCAGAGGCAGTTCAATTTAGGAGTTTGAAGCCAGCCTAGTCTACAAAACAAGTTGCAGGCCAGGCACTGCAGCATAGCAAGACCTAGTCTCAAAAATCAAAACCAAAATAAAACCTAGTATATATAAATTGTCAGATTGATTAATGTCTTAACTTTTTTATTCCAAGCCATGAAGTCAAGCTCTTTAACATATTTTCTTAGAATGGGTTATAAAATTTAGTAAGTATAGAACATGGATTGGAGGTTTTTCTTTCTTTCTTTTTTTTTTACATATATAATCAGTTTTTTTTAAGATTTATTTATTTATTTTATGTATATGAACACTCTGTTTTCATGGACACCAGAAAAAGAAATGAGATTCCATTGCAGATGGTTGTGAGCCACCATGTGGTTGCTGGGAATTGAACACAGGACCTCTGGAAGAGCAGTCAGTGCTCTTAACCGCTGAGCCATCTCTCTGGGCCTGGAGGTTTTTCTTTAAACAACAATGTAAACTAGGCATAGTGGTGGCCGCCTATTGTGTCAGGTACTTTGGAGGCTGAGGTTCAAGGACTTACCTGAGCTTAAGTTTATTTGTAAAGCGCTATTAAGATACCATCATGGCAAACATGGTTAAGACCTTACCAGGAAAAGAAATGAAATAAAACCAATGTAACTTTCTATACTTGACTTTGTAACTTTGCGACTGATTAGTACACTACAGCCAATATCCAAATTTAAATAATTTTATTGATAAAAATATTAACAATGTCATAAGGAAAAATTCATAAAAAATAACATACAGGAATATTTGATACTAGAATAATGGGGTTTTATTTGAAAGAAAGTAGGACAAGGTAAACAAACTAATGGCTAAAGACCTTATCATTTAAACTAAAACTTGTCTTAAACCATGTCTCCTAGCTGGCATTTGAACTGTATCACTTAGGTTAAGTTCCTTCTTCAAATATTCTTCCCATCAAAACATCATTGATTCTGAACATTTTCCATCTTTTCCTGTTGCTGTTTAAGGAACAGAGACTGTAAACAGGTTTATGTTTTAGTTCATGTTATTAATACATAAGAAATAAAATACTGCAGTGCTCTCATTAGTTTATCTTTCCAATCTGAAATACAACTTATAGATTCTCTCCTAATTTTTTTGCAGCTTATTCATTTCATCTTTAATTTCACTTTGTGCACTAGTAAGCAGTTCGTTGTTCCTCTCCTCCAGTTCTGCCAAATCCTAAAATACAAAAGGCTAGCTTAGTCTTATGGGATTAGTTTCCATCTCAAGTTCTTTTTTTTATGTTCTTTTTTTTTTAATTTTATTTTTTTCTTATCAGTTACATTTTATTAACTCTGTATCCCAGCCGTGTCCCGATCCCTCATTCCCTCCCAGTCCCTCCCTCCCTCCCTCATCTCCACCGTGCCCCTTGCCAAGTCCACTGATAGGGGGGACCTCCTCCCCATTCATCTGATCCTGTTTTATCAGGTATCTTCAGGACTGGCTGCAAAGCTCTCCTCTGTGGCCTAACAGGACTGCTCCTCCCTTGGGGGGGTGGGAAGCCATCTCAAGTTCTAAGTTGTAAAATAAAATTCAAAAGAAATTTAAATAGTTAAGTAATACACATTTCAAGTCAAAAAACATTCTAATATAAGAGGTTCCAAATTGCTACTGTCATTATAAAACATCATTTAAAAATAATTATAGCAGATACAATGGTACATTTTGCTCAAGAAATAGTTTAGTAAATATTAAGGTAAAGATAGCACGAGGTGAGGGAAAAAGGGAAGAGTATCAGAGTATCACAAAGTTTGCAAGCACAACTAGGAGTGAGAGCTTAAGGGCTAGTCTGTGCAATACAGATATTTCTCTTAAAGAAAAAAGAATGAGAAATATAAAAACAAACACAGGATCTTCTCAGCAAACATAACAGTTGTGAATATTTCTAGTAAGTCTAAGATGGATCTCTGTGAGTTTGAGGCCAACCTTGTCCACAGAGAGAGTTCCAGGACAGCCAGGGCTGTTACACAGAGAAACCCTATCTCAAAAATAAATAAATAAATAAAGTCAGCATGACATCAATTTACTAAAGTGAAAACAATCTATACTATGAGATCATTTTCAAGTAAATAATAGCAAAATTTATGTTTTCATATTTGTTAAGTAAGGCAGTATCTCACTATATTAAACAGGATACCCTCCAGCTGTCCATTTGCCTCAGTCTCCCCAGCATTCACACTTTATGCATGTTCTATCCATTTAAAAGGATATTTTTAATCTTTTCTAATCATTTTCCAGTGAGATAAATCATCAACCAAGTGACAAGTACCATGTTAAGTGCTGTGGAGAAAATAAAAAAGGATAATACATAATTGCTCTTTTATTCCAGACAAAATAAATATTTAAACCAAATACCAAAAAAAATTATACTGGGGATGAAAATGTAGCTTCTTATAAATATAAAATCAAAAGTGGGAAATGCTTACAAGATTACTTGAAGAAGAAGCCAATTTCAATGAATGAAAATGAATTAACAATATTTTAGGGGAAGGGTATAACCAGACAGCAGGGGCAGGGAAAATTATTATGCAGAGAGGAGTATTAATGGACAATTAGAATAAATGTAACCTTAAAAGAGATGCATGTCATGGACATTCTTTAGAATATAAAATGGGAAGTTACAGATATATAGGAAGAAAGACATGTTTTAAAAATATAACATGGCAAGACTATGAAGCATGGATTGAAGAACAGAGAAAACAGTTTTCATAATACAAGCAAAGGAAAATAGTATGAAATAGGGCCTCAGCAATAGAAATTAAAGAAATAATGAAGCACTATTGAGATAAAAATTGTAGAATTCTAGTAATAACTGAATGTGAAAACATGCTATGGAGAAATTAAAAATTATACTAAAGTTCCTCAATAATAATAATGTCTGGTGATATTATCTAGAAGATAACTTTATTGGTGCCAATTAACTAACTGTTTACAGGGAATTTCAGAGCAAACTGTATTTGTAAACACATAAAATAACTTGTGTAGAAGTTATTTTAAAGTACTTTAAACTATTTGTTTTAAAATTATTGTTTATACCTCAACTTACTAGCATATACTTAATTCTCAAATAACAAATCTTTAACTACTAAATTGTGGGTTATAATACTTATGGTTACAATTTGATACATAATGTTATTTTTAGCCATTGCAATAATTCTAAAAACTGAATACCAGTTCAAAAAAAGTGTTCAATTTGGATCCTCCCTGAGGCTGGAGAAATGATTCAGCAGTTAGCAACACTGGCTGTTCTTCCAGAGGGCCTGGATTTGATTCTTAGCACTCATAATGTAGAACATGAGTTTCTGTAACTCCAGTTCCAGGGGATCCTTTGACCTAAATCTTTAAAAAGTATTTATTTTGAGCCTTTCTTATTTAATATATACTGGGATTGAAAAGACAAAAGAACCATAAAAATGACATGTAGAGTTTTTCTTTCCAGTTCAATAAAGAACAATGACTAAACTGGAAGTACAGCTGTAACACATGTGAAGTACATAGCTATAGAAAATTCACAACATACCATCTTCTGTCTTTAATAACCATCATGAAACTATTATAATGCTAAAGATCTAATTACCATATCAATTAGAAGCAATTAATTCAAAATGAAAACTATCTTAGTTTTGAAAGGAAAAATGTACACTCTATTTTAAAGAACATATAACTATGTACAGCATACCTTTAAGAACTGTTCATGTACATGTTTAATTGTTCTCAGGATCTGCATATGAATAAATCTGGATTCTTGAAAAATCTTTTCTTGTTATTGAAAATCATTCTACAAATACAAAAGGAAAAACAGTATTAACAATTTGGTAAAAGGTGGTGGTGTTGTGGGCCTCAAATATGCATAGGAAATACCTTCACTCTGATCTACAGCTTAATCCCCATATTTTTAAAATTAGAAAAAAATCCTATTTTAATTCAGAAAAAAAACCATTTTAAAATGACTGCTTTTAGTATTTTTCTTTAGAAACCGTTATGTCTAAATTTAAGTTACTCTTTTATCACTCACGTGTTATGACTGTCCTTCCTTGGCTTTATAGCTTCCTAAAATTACAAGCCATACAAGAAGGAAATAATTTTTAAGACATCACTTATCCTTGGAAATTTCAATATCTAAGTAAAACTGGGTTTGTTTCTCCTATCTCACACAAATAGGTTCTTTATTCTTACAAAAGATTTACTTATAATACATATTTATAAGTGTTAGACCAACAATTAGTTTATCATGTTGTTCTCTAATTTTCTGAAAATCTGAATTCCATTGCTCAAACGGTTTCATGAATAACTGGGCAGAGTCTTCATTAAATTTCGCCCTGTAAAACACAATAATGAATGGTGTTATTTCTTATACCATTATGAAAACAATATTCAAGACAAAATTAAACTGACATACTATCATACTATATGAAGGAAATAATAGCAGTTTAAATATTTTGATAGAAAACTCAGAAGTAAAATTAGATTTATACTGATTTCAGAAGTACTTTTTCCTAACATAAAAGTCCCCTCTCATGCTGCAGCTTTTGGAAACTAGGGAAGTTTTGCCAAACATATCAATTTTCAAAACATTATTAACTCCAAATAGTTTATTTCTCATTTTTTCTACAGAATATAGATTCTCACAAAAATATTAAAAGAATTACAAGCACAAGCGTTTCACTAAGTTCTCCATTTCCCATTTTGGCACAGCCACAGTTTAGTATAAAGCAAGAGCTAAGTGTTTAACATATTCAAATTGACCTTTCTCTACACCGGCAACCATGGTTAACTAACAATTATTAGATTCTACTCATCTAAACTATATTCAAATAATTTCAAGAGTGAATTTAAAATACTAGCAATTGAGGAGTAGTACACCTCAATTGTTACTTAAAGCAGAAAACCATAATCTTCACTGGCTTCTATGAAGCAACTATGAAAGCAGAGGTCACAGAGTCACCTGCCTAGAGAACAGTCAACTATTTTCAATAGAGACTCAAATAAACAGAAGATGATAACATTTTCATAAGTGATATATAGATATATTAAAATTGATATAAACATATAAACATGGTTCTTTTTAAAAATACTACTTACACTGCATCTTCATGTGAGTGCCAAATTTGTTTCCTTTTTTTGTCAATTCCCTCAAAGGCCTCTTGGGCAGTTGTTCCATTCTGTGTCTCTTAGCACTAAGAGCAGTGTTAATGTGAGCTGTATGAAAAATTAGCATTCATTAGAATTCAATGTTGAAGAAAATTG
>NW_026590466.1:337262-436464 GCF_907164565.1 Psammomys obesus
ACATTGAACATACAGTATTTTGGACTTTCTGACTAGGTATGTTCAATCAGCAAATTGGAAATCTAAAACTTTGAAATCCAAAACATTTCCAGCAGCTATAATACATTTATGAAACAACAGATGATAAAACTTGTACTTTGACACCTCTAAACAGAGCACATCTTTCAAAAAACTGATTATATGAATTATAAATAAAGGGGCCTAATATTAACTATTTTTGTATGTGTAAGGGTTGCCTGCATTTAGGCCTATGCACCATGAGCCTGGGTCTCACTGAGTCCCAAAGAAGACATTGGAACCCCATGTACTGGAGATAGATAGCTGTGAGCCACCACTGGCATGCTGGGAATCAAACTTGATTCCTCTGAAAGATCAACCAGTGCACTTAAACCGGTGAGCAATTTCTCCTTCTCTTATTAAGTATATTTAAGAATACTGTCCCCAGTGGATGAAGAGAGGAAACTGGGCAGGAGAAGGAATGGGGGGGGGAGCACAAGGGGTCAGATGTGGGGAGAATGGGGGGGTGAGAAGGCTGGGAACAAGAAGGGAAACTGAGGGGGGATATCTTTTTGTCAAGCATGAGGCCTGTGACAGGGAAGGCTCCTGGGAGGACATGGATGTGACTCTAGGGGAAACACCTAAAAGGTATGGTGGGGGGGGGGGGGGACACAAAGATTGAAACAACCATCTTCTAGTCAGGCAGGATTAGTGGAAGGAGGGAAACAACAACCCACCAACAAAACCTGTGAACAGAAATTACTCTGCCTACAAGATGTGCAGGGATAAAGAGGAAACAAAAATTGAGGGAATGTCCAACCAATGATTGGCGCAACCTGAGACCCACTGCACAATAGAGAGCCAGCCCCTGACACCATTAATGATGCTCTGCTATGCTTGCAGACAGAAGCCTAACTTGACTTTCATCTGGCAGGCCAGCCAGCTGATCAAGACAGATGCTGAGACTTGAAGCCAAGAATGGAGCAGAGCTCCAGGGGTCCTGTGGAAGTGGTGGGGGAAAGATGGAAGGATCTGGAGGGGACAGAACCTCTTAAGAAAACCAACAGAGACAACTAACCCAGAGCCATGGGGGCTTACGTAGACTGAGATATCAACTAAGGAGCATGCATGGTCCGGGCCTAGGCCTCCTGCACATATGTGGCCAATGGGCAGCTTGTTCTTCAGATGGGCTGCCTGGAGGGGAGGGGTAGCTCTTTCTAACATGCGCTCTACTGCCTGCATTTGGATCACTTCTCCTTGGCAGGGCTGCCTTGCCTAGCTTCTGGGAATGAGGATGTCCTTAGTCCTGATGTGACTTGATGTGGTAGGGAGGGTTGATACTGGGAGAAGTGTTTTCCCTTTTCAGAGGTGAAGAGGTGAAGGGGGAAAGAAAGGAGGAAGGGGCCACCCTTGGGATGTAAAGTAAATAAATTGAAAAAAAAATACAGTCCACTTGGTTGGGTTTCTCTGTTCCTGTAATCTTAACACCTGTGAAGTGAAGTCAGGTTAATGCCAGCTCTATGGTTGTGTGTTTTGACTTTCTCAAAATGAACTACAATGAATATTCTCCCCAAGAAAGCTTATATAACTGATCCTTGACATTGTTCTTAAAGCAAAAGGAGGGGTGTTGTTGCAAAGGCCTTTAATTCCAGCATTCAGGGAGGAAGAGGCAGGAGGTTGGATGTGGGTTCCTGGCCAGCATGGTCTACAGGGTGAGTTCCAGGACAGTCAAGGCTACACAGAGAAACTGTCTTGAATAAAAACAAAACAAAAACAAAAAATAAAACAAACAAAAAAAACCCCACAGGGTTTTTTGGCTCAGATTTTAAATTTCTTACTGATTATCAAAGATTTCACCTCAGTTTATAATTTATTAGAAAGAAAAATAAGTAGTTATATTACAAGCTTCAGTTTTATACTGCCTTATCCTAAAGACAGACAGTGTAAATATCAGGAAGTGAATTAAATTTAAAAACTGATATAGAGAATAAAAGAAGAAACTGATATATAGAAATAGTATATCACTTAATCTGTTCAAAGAAGTATAAAGACTTTTCTATCCGTTTTCTTCTTCTGAAATTCTATTGAAGTCACATCCTAACAGCATTATGGAAAAGTATAAGGAAGAATATCTGTGAAGCTAAATCACAGATGTTTATTAAAAATCTTATAAATGAGAACAAGGTTTCAAAGAGCAGACATACAGTACATTGGTTAACATATTCTACGCAAATTACTATGGAGTTTTCAACAATTTTATTAAAATATAATTATCTCCAAAAACATACCTCCAATTTTTCCAAGAGTAGTCTCTACCTTTTCCCTATGAAGATACCACATTTAAAAAGAAATTAAAGCTGACACTGTAGTTCAGTAATAGAGCATTTCCCAAGCATGTGCAAAACCCCATTAGATATCAAACACTGTGACAAACACTGTTTAATTAGGATTCATCAGGTATAATAGTTTTGAAGAAAGCAAATGTCAAATTGTTTTATATATGCTACTTGTTGCATAAATAAAGCAAACATTTCTTGACTACATTATTTACAAACAACAAAATTTAATTATTTAAAATAATTAAAATTATTTTTACTATATTACCCCGCATCCAAAAACAGTCCTGTTGGACTTTGTGTCCCACGTGAATCAGTTGGTAAATTCTGTTCTGTTGACAAGAAAAAGAAAAAACATTTTTGACATTAAGTATGTCATTTTAAGTAACTGAAGTAAAGCCCAGTGTGCTGGCACATGCTTTTAATCCCAGCACATGGAGACAGAGGCAGGCAGACCTTTGTGAGCTCAAGGACAGCCTGGTCTACAAAGAGAGTTCCAGGACATTCAGGGTTGTTACACAGAAAAACCCTGCCTCAAAAAACCTAAAAAAAAAAATTGAAAAAGGAGAAAAAAAATTGCTAAGAAACACATCAAATAGCAGACACTATTTGAAGTTCTTTCAGACACTTGACAACTTAAGCTCCTGTGTTAGTTAAATGAATTCAAACATTTTTTAAAGGTTACAGAAATTAAATCAGAATTCATGACCATTCATAGAAACAAATTTTCACATTTTTCTAGGATATGATTATATAGCAAGTTATATACTACTTATTGATTGACGTGTTAGAACTTCAAACACAAGACACACTACATAGAACTGAGGAGAACTTTAAAGCAGGGAGAAGCTAGGGGATGAGGAGGTAAGGGTTCCAAAATTGCTTGGGGGGAAGAAAATCTGAGGAATGAGATGTAGTAAGGAGGAACTGGGGAGCAGATAGAAGCAAGGAGGAGCTGAAGGTGAAGAGGAGCCAGGGAGAGGTTACTGGAGAGGAGTAAGGGGTGAGGAGGAACTGGAGAGGGTATTAGGTGAGGTGGAACTGGAGACAGGATTGGAGTAAGGAAGAACTAGGGGATCAGAGCTGGAAGAGATTGGGAGAACAGAGTTGCTGGGGAGTGGCTGGGCTAAGAAGAACCTGGAGGGCAATGGCAGGCTAGATTGAGTAGGGAGTGAAAGTCCTTAGAAGTGTTATAGAGGACTTGGGGGACTAAAAGGCATGTAGGAGCTAGTGTCAAGGATGGGCTCAGGAGTGTGGAGCCCCAGAGCTACTGGGCTAAGATGAGTTGGGGGCCTAGGGATGACAAGTGGCCCAGGGAAGTTGGTTCTGGGAGCTCTGGTAGAGTTGGGGCCATGGAGGAGCTGAGGAGCAAGTGTAGCGCAAAATTGGGGTTGGGGGGAGACAGAAGGAACCAGAAGGGGACAGAGAGTAGGGAGTGAGTGGGGATGGCATGGCCTAGAACAAGAAAGAATGGGAGAAACAACTATTACTGTATAAAAGATGGATTCAAACTGGTGATTCTCTGGCTTAAACTTCCTGCATACTGGGATCAGAGGCATGTACCACTATATTGTGCTTTTTCTGTGTTTTGTTTTTGTAAGAGAGGATATTTTGTAAAGTGGGATATTACTTTGTAGCCCAGGCTGGCCTAGCTTGGATTGGCTTTAAACTTGCAATCTTCTGCCCTTTCAACTTCAGCATCTTAGATACCAAGACCTTTCCTCCCTTTAGAGGTGGGGTTGTGCTTAGATGGAACCTAGGTCTTCTTACATGCCAGGCATGAATTTTACCAGTGAGCTACATTGCCAGTGCTTGGAAAGTTTAGCTTTTAAGATTGTTTTTGTTAGGATAAGGTTGTTGTCATTCGTGTGATCTATTTTCCTAGTTATAAATATTTAACTTTTCAAATGATATACAAACTTACATGTTTATTCAAGTTTATCAAGAACTAGCAAAAAACGATACCAAAATTTATGTCATTGAGTGGATAGGTGCAAACATTTGCAAACCAGGTTAAACAAACATTGGGTTAACTTCTTTTTTACATTGACAATTGACAAATTATTTACTTTTTGATCCACTAAGGTAAGAAAATTAACACCATTCTAGTATTACATCTTAATTTTATATGATAATTTTCTAAGTTTAACTTAAGTGATGTCTTTGGAGTCAGGTGGTGTGAAAAATTTGTTTTTCTTTCTGTGCTTTAAAACAGGAAACATACAATTATGTTTCTGCATGGACGAAATGATTCTGAAGAATCTGAAGTGACAACAATAGAGCAAGAAGAACGCATGATAATTTATCACTCTGATGATGATCAAGATTCCAGTGCTTCACAGATGGGTGATATTCTAGGTATAAAACATCAAAGGTTGGGGGCTGGCAAGCTGGCTCAGGGCAAAAGTGTGTCTTCCAGGCAAGCCAGAGAGGACCTGTGTTTCAGTTCTTCCTGCTCCCAAACATCCCCAGATCATACAAAGCTCATCCTCATCCTATCCCCTATCCAGGTCCTCCTCCTTGGAAACTACTACCCAGCACCTTCTAACCTCCAAGACCTCCCAAGATCCTACCTCTAGCCCCTCCTTAGCTTCAACTCTCCAAGCTCCTCCTTACTCCATTCCCTCCTTGTTACCCACACCTTCTCAGCACCTTCTCACTCATAGCTCTTCCCTGTATCATCCTCACATCATAGCTCATCCTTGGCCCTACCCTTCCCACCAGCTCCTCCTTACCCTTAACTCATCCTCATCTCCTCCTAACCACCTAGCTCATCCTCACCAATAGCTTCACCCTTGCTTCCAGTCCCTCACCTCATGCTCTCCTAAATTCTCCTACCCAACCCATTCCCAGGTACCACTTACCTTCTTGTTTCTTACAACTGCCCAGCTCCTCATCCCTAGCTCTTCCTCATTCCTCCCCAGGACTTCCTTATCTCTAAGCCCCTGCCCAGCTCCTCACCCCCAGTTCCTCTTTGCTTCTTACCCCTCCCCAACTCCTCTTTACCCAAAACCTCTGGCCAGCTTCTCCACAGCCCTAATTGTTCCCTGTTTCTCTCCTGTTCTCAACGTCAGCTAGCCTCAGATGCTCCTGATCCCTTTCCAGCTACTTCTCATGCCTTAATTTCTGCTCAAGTCTTACTCCTGAAACCCTCTCCAGCTCATCCTTACTTCCAACCTCTTCCCAGATCCTCCTTACCCAGTAGGTCCTCATTCCTTCTAGTCTGCCCATCCTCAACTCACCCACAGCCCCTCCTCAATCTTCTCTAGCTACTCCTCACACCTCCTCAGGTCTTCATCACTCCTAACCCTTCCCAGCTCCTCCTTGCTTCTAGTAGCTCCTCAATTACTCATCCCCATCTCATCTCTAATCCTCAGAAATGAGGATTCAGAAACAGGGAGCTTACTGGCTAGCCAGCGTAGCCAAATCCATAATCTGCTAACCAAGACAGCTTGAGAGAGAGCCTGTCGAAAGAAAGAAAGAAAGAAAGAAAGAAAGAAAGAAAGAAAGAAAGAAAGAAAGAAAGAAAGAAAGGAGGGAGGGAGGGAGGGAGGGAGGGAAAGAAAGAAAGAAACAAAGAAAGAAAGAAACAAAGAAAGAAAGAAAGAAAATAAAAAATTAGAAAAAAAAACCAAGTTAGGTGCTAGAGAAAAGGTTCAGCAGTTAAGAGCATTTCCAAAGGTCCTGAGTTCAGTTCTAAGCAACCATGTGGTTGCTCATAACCATCTATAGTGAGATTTGGTGCCATCTTCTGTCCTGCAAGCATATGTGCAGACAGAACACTGTATACACCATAAGTAAATCTTAAAGAAAAAAAAAACTGTTCTAAACTCTATTTCCAGGGGGATCCAGAATCCTCGTTTGGCCTCAGTGGGGATCAGGTTCACATGCAGTACACTTAAAGACATGGAGGAGAAAAGCTCATACCCTTATAAATAAATCTTTAAAACAAAAAACAAAGTGGAAGATATCTAAAGACCCAAAGTTGATCTCTGTCTTCCATCCATTTGTTCATATTAATGTACATGCTCTCATCCACTCCCAAAGGATAAAGCGGAGTATATAGGAGCCAAGGAAACCTAGTGACACAAAGAAACGGTACCAAACAAAATTCAACCTTTGTTCTTTTCATACTCAAAAGCTGCATACCATGAACCAGTCAGAATACTTACCCTTTAAGAGCTGGGACACAGGGAGCTTTGAAAGGTGATGGTGACAGGTTCTCATGTCTTGTTTGCTGTTAATACCAATCTGGGTCTTTAGATGCAGGAAGTCTAGCAGTCAGACTGCGTTTAAAGGGTAAGGGTAATTCATCACTGGTAGTCAAGAGCATTCAAGCAGTCCATGTCATTAGAGAAGTTTCTTGAGATTAACACAGATGACATTGATTTGCTACAAAAAGTTTCTTTTCAGTCTCTTTTCATTTTTAAATTTTCAACATGAAATTAGGTACAAGAGAATTGGGTGTACACTGGTATAGTTGTCTTCCTTGAATATATGGCAGGGTTTTTTGCCTTTGTTTGGTTTGGTTTGGTTTGGTTTGGTTTGGTTTGGTTTGGTTTGGTTTGGTTTGGTTTGGTTTGGTTTGGTTTGGTTTGGAGAGGGATTTTCTGTAAAGCCTTGGCTGTCCTGGACTTGCTTCATAACCAGGCTGTTCAGGATCTCAGAGAGATCCACCTGCCTCTGCCTCTGCCTCTGCCTCCCCAAGTGCTAGAGTTACAGGCATGCTCCACCATGCCTGCCTAATATGATAATTTTTAACAATGATAATCGAAACCATATATTTGTAGAATATCCACTAACAATAGGACAGGATCTACTAAATTGATTGTTATGGTAAAGTGATGTTCATAGGATTGTTAATCTAAGTATTTCAGTTAATAACAATTAGATATACCTAATTGTTATGGTCATCTAGCTAACCAAAGCAAGCTTTCTGGTCCTTGTACACCTCTTACAAAAGTACTCTGATACTTAAAACAGTCAGATTCATAGAGCCAGAAAATAGAATAGAATGGAGTGGGTGGGGGCATAATATGAATAGTTGATTATTCATTTACCAAATGAATAGTCTTAGTTTTGCAAGATAAAATGAGTTCTGGAGGTCACTGATAGTGACGATTACACAGCAATATTTACAATTGCTTCTTAACTTAGACATATATGTTTTTAAAACCATCATAAATTTTTTAAAAATTGTACAATTAAGTTACTGAAAATTGTAGGTTACACTCACTTAGTTACTGTACACATGCACAAAACATATTAGTCTAGAGTTCAACACCTTCATACACAAATGTCCAACGTGTGGATTAATAAAATATTGTAAACTGTTGAGGATGTAGTTTAGTATAGGAGATTTTACTAGCATGCATGGTGTTCTAGTTTCAAAGTTTGGTACTGGACAAAATGAAAAGAGAGATCAGGCCAACAAGATGGGTCAATATAAAGCACTTGTCATATAAAAGCTTGATGACCTGAATTCAGTACCCATAACCCACATAAACATGAGAAGAAAGAACTGCACAATGCTGTAGTCCTGTGAGTGTCATGTGCATGTCATGGCAAACAATAGTAACAAAGTTAAAATTTATAGCTATTTAGGTTTAAAGAAAGTATAAAGTTCTTAAAACATGAGAGCTTTTTATTGTTAGTGTGGTATGTTTGGTTGGTTGGTTTGGTTTTTTGAGACAGAGTTGCTCTGTGTAATAGCCCTGGTTGTCCTGGACTCTGTAGACCTGGCTGGCCTAGAACTGAGATACAACTTCCTCTGCCTCCTGAAAGCTGGGATTACATGTGTACACCACCACTGCTTGGATATATTTTTTTTTAATTTAATGTGGATGTGTGAGTGTGCACATGATATTGGTGTGTGGAGGTCAGAAGACACCTTGCAGAAGTTGCTTGTTTCATTTTACCATGTGGGCTCTGGGGATCAAATTCAGATCATCAGGCTTGACAGCAATCCTTTACTCTCTAAGCAATCAGGACAGCCATGTTCTTAGGTATGAACTATGTATATGTTAGTGTTGTGCCACACTGTCAAAAGATTGTACACACATGATTGTTGCTTGGTATGACAGTGCAGGCCTGTAATCTCAGCATGTGGAAACTTGTGACAAGAAGATACCAAGTTTAAGGCCAATGAGACTATCGAAAAAAGTGTGATATAGTTTATATAATTTGAGTACTGTATTGAAAGTGAAAAACTGTGGTTGTGTTAGTTCTTGAAATACAGATTTTGCTGAGTGCATATTGCTACTTTTGCCCCATTGTAAAGATGAAAAATCATGAAATCAAGTGAGAGGCCATTGAACTACACACTTAAAGAATGGCAAAGATAGTATGTATGATGATAATTTAGGGTCATTTTTACCATAGTAAAAGAAAAATGGAAAAGGAATTTGGGCATGGTGACCCACCCCTGTAACCTTGGCACCTGAAACAAAAGCAGGAGGATCTGGACTCCAAGGTTTTCCTTGACACATAGTGCAGATCAAGAGAAAGAAAAGCTCTGATTGCCTTTTCTTCTGCATACCCTAGGAGATCTTCAAGTTCAAGACCAGGCTGGCTTTGAACTCAGAAATCCCCCTGCCTCTGCTTTCCAAGTGCTAGAATTAAAGGTGTGTATGCCATGCCTGGCTTAAGCTGCCTTGTTTGTAAATAGACACATTGGTATTCATGTTTTCTCCCAGTGTCCTTCCCAGCCTTCCACCTTAAATAATCATATGTTATTTCAAACAGGAAGAAAGAGAAACAACTGTCTTGCAACTAGAAAAAGATTTTTGTACTCAAGAAGAACTGATGAGAAAAACAGAAAAAGGAGAGAAAGCAGGAACTTAACCTATTTCAAGAACAAGATCAAGAACTCCTTGAAATTCGTTGTATGTCTCCCTGTGATGTGGACAGCACCTCTGTCCCTACCTTAGAATCGCTGAACCTGTTCCTACAACATGTGGCAACTTTGAGGGAAACAAAGGTATCCTGCCTGAATTCATCCTACCCTAAAATTTTATTTGGCTTCTAGCTATCTTTAATTTTGTTTTGGTTTTGGTTTTTCTAAGGAATCTAGGCATGAACAAATTGTCAACCTTAAGAAACAAATCATATTGTGTATGGGAGAATTAGACACACTCCAAATACAAGCTTTGAAAGAGATGTAGTGTGTGAAGATGAAAGCGCCTTTTGTTTATCACTGGAGAATATTGCAACACTACAGAAGTTGCTACCTCAGGTAGTATCTGCTCAGATGATTCTGTTCCATCTCAGTAGTATTCATCAATTTGGAAAGAACTGACGGCTTTTTATTTAGTCTTAAATAAAGGGGTGGTATGAGTTAAGACTGAAGACAACAATATGTAAAATATCTGTTTGTTTGTTTGGTGGGAGGAAGGCACAGTTCAAAGGTCAATTGCAAGGGTCTATATATACTAGGAGCTGTACACCTTGCTGAGATAAGTCTTCAATGGCACTAGTCCCCACTTATTAGGCTAGGCTTCCCAGACAGTGAGCCTTACAGGTCTTTCACTTCTTGATGCTAAGATACAAGCATGCGCTACTTTTTATGTAGATTCTGGGGATTGAACTCAAGTTTTTATGCTTGAATGGCAAACACTTTACTGACTGAGCTAACTCCCCAGCTCCTATTTCAGTGGTAAGAATTGAATTTAAACCTTACAGTGTCATAAATCAAATTTTGTATCATTGAGCTCTATCCATAGTCTTGATCTTTTTTAATTTAGAAAAAGAGCTCACCTTTTGTGTGAATAAGAAATACAATATTCTTAGAATATTAAGTTGAAATTTCGGTAGAAATAGTATTAGCCATTTTAATTAGCCTAATGTTTAATAATGAAAAATTCAAAATTTGAATCATAAGTTGGGCATGGCGGCACATGACTTTAAACCTAACACTCAGGAGGCTGAAGAAGTTGAATGTCTGAATCCCAAGCTAGCCAGGGCTACATAATGAGACCCTGCCTTAAAACAACAACAACAAATCAAGTCAAATTTGAATCCAGTTCTAGGTCTGATGTCCTATGGCAATAACAATCATTTATGTTTTGTTTGTTTTCTGAGACAGGGTTCCTTTCTGTGTAGCCTGTCTCTCCTGGAACCACTCTGTAGACCAAGGTAACCTTGAACTCACAGAGATCAGTCTGCTTCTGCCTCTACCTCTCGAGTGCTGGGACTAAGGCATGTGCCACCACCATCCAACGGCAATGGTGGTCTTACAGCATATGTTTAGACGGAAAGAAATCTCTTATCCTTTAATGTGAAAGTATGATACCACACACCTAAACTATAATCCAGTATTTAGGAAGCCGAGTCAAAGGTGAAGCCAGCCTATGCTACATAGAGATGATTGGATATGAATATATATGAATCTCATAAAAGTGCTTTCTCTTCTCATGGGTTCAGACATTTTCCTCTGAGGAACTAGAAGGACAGTCTTTGCTTTTTTGATATAACCCCTGCCTTTTCTTGTTACAGCTGGAAATGAAAAAAAAAATCACAAAACTAAGCAGAGTGTGAGGCACTCCACTCCGGGCTCAAATCCGAGGGCTCTGGGATAGGTTACAAATACCTGAAGAAGAGAGAGAACCTGTGGTTGCATTTATGACTGGACCAAAAGCCAAAATCTGGAATGAGATAAGAAAACCAATAGATGCTGGATAAATAGGGGTCTCTGAGCATTTCTGGGTCTACTCTAATGTCCTTACTTGCTACTCTCTTGGACCAGCAAAGACATGTTCTATTTTGGCACATATTTTGTGGGCATGTTTCTTAGTTTATTGCTCTTATAATGTTGTTATAAAGCATATTGTTAATTTACCTGTATTATTTCATGTTGCAATTTTATTTAAACATGGAAAAACAAACAGGTGAATATAAAAGAATGGCCATATAACCTTTCTCTTTTTTTGTTTCAGCTACAGTTAGAAGTGGCTAAGGTACAAAAACTGAAAATGCAAGGCACAAAGCAAGTGATTAAGACAATTCAAGTGGAGCTGACTCAGTTCTGGGACCAGGGTTTTTATAGCCAGAAACAGAGGCAGGCTTTTATCCCTTACTATTCTGGTAAGTACAGAGGTCATGATCTTCATGTTGCCACCCTCACAGGCCTTTTATAAGCTCAGATACCAGGAAGTTCTGCATTTCCACTTTTGAGCAGATACAGCCAAGCCTTAAAAATATTACCTCACTCAGTTTTTATGCCATGAGAAAAGGGCTGTAAACTAAATCTTGAACAGCTGAATGCAGTTATAACAGGCAAATGCTTTAGCCTTTGTCTGAGCTCAGGGAGTGCCAAGCTATCTTTTCTTAATTTAATATTATATATGTACTTATTAAAATTTATTCAATTTGTATCCCCTCTGCAGCCCTCTCCCCTATCTCCTCCCAGTCCTACCCACCCTCCCACTTCTCCCCTATTCTCTTTCCCTAGTGCCCTGATAGGGGAGGACCTCTTCCCTTCTATCTGATGCTAGCTTATCCAGTCTCATCAAGGCTGGCTGCATCATCTTCCTTTGTGGCCTGGCAAGGCTGCAACCCCCAGGGGGAGGTGATCAAAGAGCCAGACACTGAGTTCATGCCAGAGACAGCCCCTATACCCCTTCTAGGGAAACCACTTAGAAACTGAACAGCCAATGGGCTTCCTTAAACTGCTAGGGAAGTGAAAGTGTCCTAACAAAGTAACAGCTGTTCAGATAGTTTATGTAGCCCTAATCTTTTACTGGCTTTGCAAGGCAAAAAAGAAGAGAACGCAAAACAAAAGAAAGAGACAGTATATTTTAGAGAATGTTCTTCATTTTAGTCTATGTTTTTTTGTTTGTTTGTCTGTTTCTTTTTGAGACAGCGTTTCTCTGTGTAGTCTTGACTGTCCTGGACCAGGCTTGGTAGCACACACCTATAATCCCAGCACTCAGGGAGGCAGAAGCAGGAGGATCTCTGTGAGCTTGATGCCAGAGCCTGGTCTACAAAGCGAGTCCAAGACAGCCAAGGCTACACAGAGAAATCCTGTCTCAAAAACAAAACAAAAATGATTTATTTTTACTTTATTCCAATGTCATTTTATTATGAGGAAGAAAACTTTTTACAGTGTAGGGTTAGTTACTTGGAATACCAAACACAATAGTGGTGGTTCTTACTTCCTAATGCTTCCACCCTTTAATACAGTTCCTCATGTTGTGTTGACCCCCAACCATAAATTTTGTTGATACTTCATAATTGTAATTTTGCTACTGTTTTGAATCATAATGTAAGTATCTGGTGAAAAGGTTGTTCCAGTCCCAAAGGGTCATGACCCATAGGTTGAGAACTGCTGCACTAGAGGAATTTAAAAAAGAAAACCACTAAACTTGGCCAGGCAATAGTGGCACACGCTTTTAATCTCAGCACTCAGGAAGCAGGGGCAAGCAGATCTTTGTGAGATCAAGAACAGCCTGGTTTACAGAGTGAGTTACAGGACTGCCATATCTCTTATACAGAGAAAATAGTAAGATCTGGAGAGGACAGGAGCTCCATAAGGAGAGCAACAGAACCAAAAATCTGAGCACAGGGGTCTTTCCTGAGACTCATACTCCAACCAAGGACCATGCATGGAGATAATCTAGAACCCATGCACAGATATAGCCCATGGCAGTTCAGTGTCCAAGTGGGTTCCATAGTAAAGGGAAGAGGTACTGCCTCTGACATGATCTAACTGGTCTGCTCTTTGATAACCTCCCCTTGAGGGGGGAGCAGCCTTACCACGCCACAGAGGAAGAAAATGCAGCCACGCCTAATAAGATCTGATAGACTAGGATCAGAAGGAAGGAGAGGAAGACCTCCCCTATCAGTGGACATGGGGAGGGGCATGCGTGGAGAAGGGGGAGGGAAGGTAAGATTGGGAGGGGAGGAGGGAGGGACTTACGGGGGATACAAAGTGAACAAAGTGTAATTAATAAAAAATAAAATTAAAAGTATTAAAAAAAAAGAAAAAGAACCCTGCAGACTATCAAAGCAGATGCTGAGACTTATGGCTAACTGTTGGGCAGAGTGCATGGAATCTTATGAAAGAAGAGGGAAATAGTAAGATCTGGAGAGGACAGGAACTCCACAAGGAAAGCAACAGAACCAGAAAATTTGAACACAAGGGTCTTTCCAGAGAATCATACTCCAACCAAGTACCAGGCATGGTACTTGGATAACCTAGAACCCCTGCACAGATGTAGCCCAATGCAGTTCAGTGTCCAAGTGGGTTCCATAGTAATGGGAAGAGGGACTGCCTCTGACATAAACTGATTGGCCTGCTCTTTGATCACCTCCCCATGAGTGGGGAGCAGTGTTACCAGGCTACAGAAGAAGACAATGCAGCCACTCCTGATGAGATTTGATAGACTAAGATAAGAAGAAAAGAGAGGGGAACCTCCCCTAACAGTGGACTTGGGGAGGAGCATGTGTGAAGAAGAGAGAGGGAAGGTGGTATTAGGAGGGGAAGAGGGAAGGGTTTATGGGGGGATACAAAGTGAATAAAGTGTAATTTAAAAAATAAATAAAAATTAGAAAAAATACAAAAAAAAGGAAAAAGAAAAACTGCTACTAAGCTTGTAAGCTTGTAGCAGAGGACTACACAAAAACCTGCTCCATCTTCATGACACCGAGATTTTTTTTTAATGTCACACAAAGCTTTATAAATTTGCTTTTAAATAATAAAACTATTACTAATCCTCTAAAGTTTGTAAATACAATCTGTCTTTTTGTATAATCTTGTGTCCTTCCTTACCACAATTATTTTACAAGTTGTATAAATTGATATTAAAAGTTTCTTTTATATTAGTTACAGTTTATTTACTTTGTATCCCAGTTGTAGGCCCCTTCCTCATTCCTTCCCAATCCCACCCTCCCTCCCTCATCTCCTCCCTATCCCTCTCTAAGTCCACTGATAGGGGAGGTCCTCCTCCCCTTCCTTCTGACCCTAGCTTATCAGGTCTCTAAAGGACTGGCTGCAATGTCCTCCTCTGTGGCCTGGCAAGGCTGTTCCTCCTTCTGGAGTAGGGGGAGGTCAAAGAGCCAGCCATTGAGTTCATTTCAGTGACAGTCCCTGTTCCCCTTGCTAGGGAACCCACTTGGATACTGAGCTGCCATGAGCTACATCTGAGCAGGGGTCCTAGGTTATATCCATGCATGGCATGACACCGAGATTATATAGTTAAGAAATTACTATGACGTTCACAAGGAACTGTATGAAGGTGTCCAGAAATAGGAAGATAACTGGAAACTTTTCCTAGAGTTTGAGATAATGGCCTTGTTTTATCTGTTTTTCTCTAGAGTGAAATGAGCACCATGAAAGCATGCCAGGTAAGGTAACACATACCTGTAATCTCAGCACTTGAGAAGCTGAAGGATTGTCATGAGTTCTAGCCTGGCCTCTGCTTAAAGTGAAAGCAAAAAGCATTAAACAAATAGAAAAGTCAGACTTTGAAGTGAGAAAAACTGAAGCTTACAGCTAGTCCTCCAGTAATCCTTACTTTTGGTTGAAAGGAAAAAGAAGTCATGAACAGGTATGAAGCAGACTCTTTGGTTGACATACCCACATTTAAGAGGAAATAAGAGATCAGTGCCTCCTGCAGTTATCTTTTACAGGCTGTATCTGTCAGACATTATTTCAAAATGTTACTAGTTACCTGGCCCTAGTTTTGAGTAGTACACCTAATTTAATGTTATGTACTCATTACTTACATATGGCAGGTGTGTGTGTGTGTGTGTGTGTGTGTGTGTGTGTGTGTGTGTGTGTTACTGAAAATTGAGTGCGTGTGTTGCTGAGAATTAAACCCAGGATCTTATGCATGTTCTGCCATTCAGCTACATCCAGCCCTAACCTCTTGTATTTTCTAGAAATGCTGGTGATTTAACACATGCGCTAAGTGGGCTGAAGTTAACAAGCAAGTAAAGGCACTACACTATTTTTTTTTAAAAAACAAGTTCTCACCGAGCAATGGTTGCATAGGCCTTTAATCCCAGCATTTAGGAGGCAGAGGCAGGCAGATCTCTGAGTTTCAGGGCTACACAGAAGAAACTCTATCTAAAAAAAAACAAACAAACAAAAAAAAAAAAAACAAGGTCTCACTCTGTAGCTCCAGCTGGCACTCACAGAAATCTGCCTGCCTCTGCCCACTGAGTACTGGGGATAAAGACTTGTGATAATATGCCTAGCTTATAACATCCCAACAAAGAGAGCTCATTACTCTTATTGTGTATGGGTATATGCTTTGTGAGGCACGAGCTGACCTGGAATTCATTCTGTAGCCCAGGCTGGCCTTGAACTCAGAAATCCACCTGCCTCTGCTTCCCAATTGCCAGGATTAAAGGCATAAGCCACCACCACCAGGTTGACTTTCTCTTTTTACATAGTGTAGGTAGTGGGTCCTGGAAAGTTGCCCATGTTCCTATAAATAACCTTTCACTTGGTTGGGCCTTGGTGGTGCACACCTTTAATTACAGCACTTGGGATGCAGAGGCAGGTGGATCTCTGACTTAGAAGCCAGCTTTGTCTACAGAGAGAGAGTTCCAGGACAGCCAGGGCTGCACAGGGAAACCCTGTCTCTAAAACCAAAGAAAAATCACTTCCCCCATGATCTTGTAAGCAATCTTTTTTTTCCCTTTGAGACATGGTTTCTCTGTGTAGCTTTGGCTGTCCTGGACTCAATTTGTAGAGTAGGATAGCTTCCCTGAGTGCTGGGATTTTAGGCATGCACCACTGCACCCAGCAGCAACCATTTTTAAAAAGTCATTGGCTCACCAGTCTCCAAAAAACAATAAGTAGAACAGCAATAGTTGACAAGAGGAAGAAAATCAGTAGGAAGGCAATAATAGAATAATAGGAGGGTGAATATTAATAAAATATATCACATATATTCATAAGATTATAAAACTTATGTAATAATAATTTATGCTGATAAGATTTTTAATGGAAATGCTAGTTTCCCTAAACCCTAGTGGATGACCTTATATACAGCAGGGAATTGCCATGGAATAGAAAATTACTGTTTCTCACTTTTGAGTAGACAGTAATAAAAAACTTGTAAACGCATGTTAAAGTTATCTGATGAGGAGTCTTATCAGAAATAATTGGTGTCTGTAATAGTTTTCCGATTTTGATGTTTCATGTGGTGTATGTATGTATTCATGTGTGTGGATGCACATGTGTACATGTGCAAGCCAGAGATTAATACCAGGTGTCTTAATGCTTCTCCAACCTTTTTTCTTTTCTTTTTCTTTTTCTTTTGGTTTTTGAGACAGGGTTTCTCTGTGTAGCCATGGCTGTCTTGGACTCACTTTGTAGACCAGGCATCCATTGAACTCACAGCCATGTGCTTACTTCTGCCTCCCAGAGTGCTGGGATTAAAGGTATGTGCCCCCATACCTGGATCTACCTTCTTGATTTTGAAACAAGGTTTCTGTCTGCCCTGGAACTCTGTGTAGGCTAGGCTGGCCTCAAACTCACAGAAAACTTCCTGCCTCTGCCTCCTGAGTGCTGTCTTCCATCTTATTTCTTGAAATCTCTCACTGAACTTGGAGCTCAGAAATTAGAACTGGCTGGCCATCAAACCTCAGGATCCATCCTGTTGTCCAACTGCCCCAACCCCTGAGCGTGGGGTTACAGGATGTGCTGCCACATGCAGCTCTTACATGGCAGGCACTTTACTGTGTTATCTCCACATCCCTCGAGGTTTTACTCTAATAAGTGTATTTTTCACAGAGAGAAGCTTCAGGTCCAAGGTGGTTTACAAACAGGGGGAAATCTTCCAGAAGAAGAAAAAGAATTTGCAAAGCTCCAGAAAATACTCCCTAAGGTAACTTTGGTTATAAGATGCCTTATTCTTTGTCTTTTCTAAACATAGAAAGGACAGCATGAGCATGTATTGGACCTTCATTGTAGCAACTGGTTATGAGAGTATGTGAGTTTACTAGGGCTGCCACAACTAAGTACCGTAGATTAGTTGACTTTGAACACCAGAAATTGACCTGTTTAATGAGCTCAAGGTGTCTTTGATAGGATTGGGTCTTTTCTGAGTATGTGCTTGACTTAGAGATGGCTATCTTCTGTTCCTGTGTCTTCATGTGGTCTTTCTCTGGGTCTCGGTCCTAATTACTACCAATCCTATGGATTAAGGCCTGCTCTAATGGCCTTGTTTGAATCCACTTGCCATCTTAAAGCTGTCTCCAGATAATAACCATGAGGCATCCATACTGTCAAGACTTCAGTATCCACTACAGGAAAACAGTCATGCTTTTCCATGGGCAAACTTACAAAAAGTTCTGTGCATTTTATTATTGTCTTCTATTTTGTAATGGTATTAAATACCTTTCATTGACTTTTGCCAGATACTAGTCCACAGTTTTTAATTTATTCATACCATTGTCTAGTATCCCTATAGTTTATATTATTTCCATGTGTAACTGAAGTATTAAGAAGTTTAACTTATCCACCTTTAGGGATGGTTAAAATGTTGATTCCATATAGAAACCCTGGTAGTGTGGTACCATAATTCTGTTTATAAATCATCCTGTCTGGTGGTGGTGGTGCACGCCTTTCATCCCAACACTCAGGAGACAGAGGCAGATGTATCTCTGTTAGTTCCAGGCCAGCTTCTTCTACAGAGTGACCTTCCAGAACAGCCAAGGCTACACAGAGAAAAACTGTCTCAAAACCCACCCTCTCCCCCCCAAAAAAATCACCCTGTCTAGATAATGCTGGTTTCCCAGTGCTGTTTCCAACTTTAGTCATCAAAACCTCCATTTTTAGACTGGGTTTTGCCTTTTTCCCTCTTTAGTGTGTGTCTAAATGAACCCTCTATGATTTTCATTTGATCCAACCTATATCCATGTGGGTACAGCTATCAGAAGCTATGTGAGAAGAAGTCTTTCTTTAGGATAATCATTTCATTTGAGATAATCACCAAAGATTTGAAGTATTTATAACACGTCCTTTCCCCACCCCCCCCCCCGGGCCAGCTGGAAGTGGAGTTGCAATCACTGATTGAAAAGTGAGAACAAAGGGTGGGGCAAGATGGCGGCGCCAGGAGGACTCTAATTCTGAGGAGCAGCACAGCAGGATTGTCACCGTGACCAGCAATCAGAACTCGAGGCCATAAAACACAAGTGATTGTGTTTCACAGGTGAGAGGATACCCCACGGTGGGGGATTCAATCAGCTTTAACTCACCCGGCTAAACCTCGGAAGAGATCCTGGTTCCGCCAGGCACTTGGTTGCCAGCCCAGAGCTACACACCAGCGTGATCTGGTCACGGTCCCAGACTGAACTGTGGGCCCACAACACCATAGACTGGATTTCCCAGTCAAGAGATAACCCCACGGAGCAGGAAACAATTGGGACCGACCTTAGGTCACCCAGACATTCCCTGGAAAAAACTCAGGTTCCGCGGGTGCCCCAGGAGCCAGCCAGGAGCCAGAGCCGGAACCCAGGCTCCTGCACGGAGCCCTGCCTGCGCGCCTGATTTGCCGCCTCAGATAGAACTGTGGGCACCAGGGCACCAGAGACTGCATTTCACTGTCAGGTGCAAACCCACAGGGAGGGAAACGGCTGGTCTTGAAAGACCCCCGAGGGGAATCTTCCGTCAGGGAGACCCCCACTCTCAAGGATCAGCGAGACCAGTTGTTCGGCTGCAAACAGCAAGAGGCTTTATTGGATACACGGGTACCCGGGGCGACAAAGTCTCTCGGAGGACTTGCGCGCCCCCTGGGTGGAAAACTGGGGTTTTTATATGGTTTTAGAGCAGAAGCGCGGGTACAGAAGCGAGAAGCATGGTTACAGGGGGCTGATTGGTATATTTACATGAGACCATAGTTTGAGTCAGAGTTTGGCAGGGACACCAGAATTCCAGGAACTGGGTGGTCGAAACGGTCATGATGACCCCTTAACTTGGCCCAACACATTTTGTTTTCCTTAGGACTCCTATCTCAACTGGAACAGTCTCACAGATATCCCATGAGGGTGATTAATACAAGTTGTTTTTAGCTCGACTGGGGCAGCCTGACCGCAGATATGACACAGCTGGGTTTCTCAGTAATTTTCCAGTTCTCTATCTAGCCTATATGTTTAACTTAGGGTGGGGCGGGGGTCTTTCATTCCCCCATTTTTCTTTTAACTTAGAATGGAATCTTTCATTCTAGGGCCTAGGGAGAGTCAATTCCTGTCCCCTGCTGTTTGAGCTGATGATACTGCTGGGTCAACACTAACGCTTGGATGACAGAGAGCCGGTCTTTCATGAACTGGATCAGCCGATTTAGAATACAAGGCCCGAATAACAAGATCAAGAGGATTACGATTAAGGGGCCCATGAGGGAGGAAACAAGGGTGGTGAACCAGGGGGCTCTATTGAACCAACTCTCGTACCAGCTTTGTCCTTCCTTGAAGAGTTTTTCCCTCTGGTTAAGTCTTTCTCTAAGCTTGGCCATATTATCTCTAACTAGGCCAGTGTGGTCGGCATAAAAGCAGCATTCTTCTTTTAAGGCTGCACATAGCCCCCCTTCTTGTAGGAAGAGGATATCTAGCCCCTTTCGGTTCTGCAAGACCACTTCTGACAAAGAGGTTAAGGATTTTTCTAGAGCGCTTACTGATTCTTCTAATGCTTGCAAGTCGGCATGCATAGCCTGTTGTAGTTGTTGGAATTGATTGGTTGCTGTTAAGGCGGTGGCCCCAGTCCCAATTCCGGCGGCAATGCCTCCGACTGTTAGCCCTCCTAGCATTATTGCCAAAGTCAAAGATATGGGTTCCCTATGGTACCGAATTTTTCCCTCAAAGTGTCTGTAGACATAGTCTGGTTCATGATATACTATTTTAGGCCATAATTCAATGAGAACACAAAAGTCAGAACCAGCATTCCAGCCTTGAGCCGATATGCAGGGGGTTAGGCCAGTATTGCATGCCCAAAAGGTACTATTGGGGCCAACCAGGTAGTAATTCCCTGTGTCAATACTGGCAGTGGAATTGCAAAGTTGCTGATATGCAGCAGGTACCGCTCCAACACAGAGTCCCTGCCCAGACACCTCGGACAGGGTCAATTTATGTTGAGCAGAGGGATAGCAGTTCACTGGAGGGCTGGTATGGTTAGAAAAACTACTCATTATAGCCAATCCTTTGTAATAGGGTGGAGTTGAAACCAGGCATAACCAACATTCTTGGGTCCGGTCGGGATCGGAGTGATTTAACACCTGATAGGCTCCTGTCATTAGATCAAGAAGTCTATCTCCTGACCCAGGCCTCTGAGGCTGCATAGTGGGGCCCATGGCGGTTGGGCTAAGGGAAGAAACGGAAGCATTCGGGGCTGTTGGCCACAGGGGTGGAGGTCTTGGCTGAGAGGGCCTCCTCTGATCTGATAAAACCGGGTTGGGGCCCAAGATTTAGTAGTAGGTAAGGTCTTTTTAAGCCTAATTCTAAAAGTGAGGCCTATATCTTTTCGATTTTTATAAACCCTAAGGCCCCATCTAAAACCTCGTGAAGTCCAAGTCTGTTGTTTAGCCTGGGGAGTAAATTGAATCAACAGGGGATTGCACCATCCTTTGGTTGTGCTCTGGGGATTGCATACCCCTGATTTTAGCCCCCAGAGGGGCGTATTAAGTGGGACATGTTCCTAGTTTTGTTTTTTTGTTTTTTTTTTTTTACTGTAATATAGTCTCAAGAAGAGGAGGGCCTCCAATAAGTGTCTCCCGAGGTTTCAGCCCCATGAGGCACAAAAATACTGATCTGCCCACCCACATTTGTGATTGAGAGTTCTATTCCGATGTGTGCCAGGACAGACGTAAATACCCCATACCCCACTGCTGGAGGGACCCCGTAAAAGGGCCCTCCCAACTGAATTGATACAACTTGGATCGGTGGCCCGTCCTGGGGTAATTCGTTCAGGTGCTCGGCCCCCAGGTGGAGGCCAGAAAATATCAGGAACTGCCCAATCAGTGTCTGCTCCCAGGGCAAGGGCACAGAGATCTACTTCTAAATCTGGCCAGTGGGGCTGGGCCCCAATAGAGGAACTTAAGTTAACAATATCCCCAGCCTGATTTTCAATGACCCAGGTATAATTATAAACCTGATGTGGGGAAGCATGGGCTACTCCTAGACTTAGAGTGAGACACAAGCTTATTAGGGTTCCCCACGAGTCAATCTTTCTTATCTTTAATGGATTTTGAGTGCGATGAAGTTTCCATCTGGCTTTTAAATCCGAGTGGTCAGGCTGGTGTTCGGGGTTAGCGGTCTTGACATGGGAGGCGTGGACCCAGGCGGCGATGCTGTCTACCTTTAGGGCTGTGGGTGTCGTCAGCAGTACAGTGTAGGGTCCCTTCCAGCGTGGCTCTAGATTTTTCTGCTGGTGTCTACGAACCCAAACGAGGTCTCCGATCTGGAACGGATGTGGCACCACCGGATGGTTGAGCTGTTCTCGATACGCAGCCGCCAGCGGTCTCCAGACCTCCCGTTGTACGAGTTGCATACAGGGCCTGCAAGTAAGCTTGGAGAGAAGGTCTATCAGCAAAAGAGGCTATGTCAGAGTCAAAGAAATGGGCCGCTGGCAGCGGGGCACCATAAAGGATTTCAAAAGGAGTGAGTCCATAAGGGCCCGGTGTATTTCGAGCCCGATACAACGCTAGGGGAAGGAGGGTCACCCAGTCTCTAGTGCCAGTTGCAAGCGTTAATTTGGTTAAAGTCTCCTTAATAGTTCTATTCATACGCTCTACTTGTCCTGAGCTCTGGGGGCGGTATGCACAGTGTAATTTCCAATCAATCCCCAGCAATGTGGCCACCGACTGACTTACCTGGGAGACGAAAGCAGGGCCGTTGTCAGAGCCCAGTGCCTGTGGCATATCATATCTGGGGAAATTTTCTTCTAAGAGCTTTTTGGTGACGACTTTGGCAGTCTCATGTTTGGTAGGGTAGGCCTCTACCCATCCAGAGAAAGTGTCCACGAACACCAGCAAATACCTATATCCATATAGTCCAGGCTTGACTTCTGTGAAATCAACTTCCCAATGGGTTCCAGGTCGGTGTCCTCAGACCCTGGTTCCGAAACCCACCTTGCTGTGTCCAGCATTTACTCGTGCACACACAGTGCACCTTTCAGCCACTTGCTGCAGAATCTTGTCTTTTCCCAGCAAATGGTGGGTGCTTTCTTCTCTTTCAAGGAGGGTTTTCATTTTTCTGTAACTCAGATGGGTTAATTTGTGGAGATAATCAATCAAATAATAAGTCATACGCTGGGGCCACACTGGTTTTCCCTTGAATATCCATTTTTGAATTTCAGGTTGATAGGTGGCCCCCATTTCTCTTAGTAGGTTTTGGTCTTCCTGGCTGTATCGGAGAACAGGCCCCCGGGTAGAGGGGTCTATATTCTTTTCTCCCATAGTCAGGGCCTGGGAAATAACTGAGCCTTCCTGCTGAGCTACCTGTCGGGCAGTCTCATCTGCCAGGCGGTTGCCACGAGCCTCAGGGCTGTCTCCTCTCTGATGCCCCGGACAGTGGATGATACTTAATTTTGAAGGCAAGAACAGAGCCTCCAAGAGAGCTAATATCTCCGGTTTGTTCTTGATCTCCTTCCCCTCAGAGGTGAGTAGGCCTCTCCTTCGGTATATTTCCCCATGAATGTGAGCAGTGGCAAAAGCGTAACGGCTGTCTGTATAAACATTGAGCTTTTTACCTTCTGCCATCCGGAGGGCCTGAGTTAGGGCAACGAGTTCAGCCCGCTGCGCCGACGTGCCAGGCGACAGGGCCTTGGCCCAAATTACCTCAGTCTCGGTAATAACCGCGGCCCCTGCTCTCCGTTCTCCACTGTCCAGAAAGCTGCTCCCTTCGGTATACCAGGTGAAGTCGGCATCAGGGAGGGGCTGGTCGGTTAGGTCAGGCCGGGTGCCATGTATCTCTGCGAGTATCTGGAGACAGTCATGAGTTTCTGGACCCTCTGGTAGAGGAAGCAGTGTTGCCGGGTTAAGGGCTACCATGGGACCAAAATATACTCGATCAGTGTCCAGCAGGAGAGCCTGATAGTGGGTCATGCGGGCGTTGGAAAGCCATCGGCCCGGAGGTTGTTTAATCAGGGCTTCCACCGCATGAGGAGCCAGAATCATTATTGGCTGTCCCATTGTCAGCTTGCCAGAGTCTTTAATCAGGAGGACAATCGCTGCCACCATTCTCAAGCAAGGTGGCCACCCCGAAGCCACCGGGTCAAGTTTCTTGGACAGGTAAGCTATCGGACGCCTCCATGGTCCCAGTTTTTGAGTCAGGACCCCTTTAGCATATCCCTGTTTCTCATCCACAAATAGCTCAAAGGGCTTGTTTAAGTCCGGAAGCCCCAGTGCGGGGGAGGTCAGCAGGGCCTCTTTTATGGTTGCATAGGCTCTCTGCTGCTCATCCCCCCAAGTAAAGAGAGTCCCTGGTTTGGTAAGTGGGTAAAGTGGCGCAGCCATCTCTGCGAATCCTGGGATCCAAAGGCGGCAAAACCCCGCAGTACCCAGGAATTCTCTTAATTGCCTCGGGCTTTTGGGCACCGGAATTTTCAGAATTGTCTGTTTCCGTGCTTCTGTCAACCATCTTTGTCCATCCCTGATCTGATAGCCCAGGTATGTAACCTGCCTCTGACATATTTGGGCCTTTTTAGCTGAGGCCCGGTATCCTAGAGTTTCCAAAGTCCTCAGGAGGGCCTCTGTTCCCTCCTTACATTTTTCCTTAGTTTCTGCAGCCAGGAGGAGGTCATCTACATATTGGAGCAAGATTAAAGCAGGGTGATGAACCCTAAAGTCGGCCAGGTCCCGGTGCAACGCCTCATCAAATAAGGTGGGGCTATTTTTGAACCCCTGCAGGAGTCTGGTCCAGGTAAGCTGACCCGATATTCCCAATTCTGGATCCTTCCACTCAAAGGCAAAAATGGGCTGACTCTGAGGGTGGAACCTCAGACAAAAGAATGCATCCTTAAGGTCTAATACCGTATACCAGGTGTACCTCGGAGGAAGCCCAGTTAGCAAATTGTATGGGTTGGGAACTGTAGGATGTATATCCTCTACCCTTTTGTTGACTTCTCTCAAGTCCTGTACCGGGCGGTAGTCTCCCGTTCCTGGCTTTTTAACCGGAAGGAGAGGTGTATTCCAGGAGGATTGACAAGGTACTAGAATGCCCTGATCTAAAAGTCTCCGAATGTGAGGCCTAATTCCTTGGTAAGCTTCATGTGACATCGGGTATTGTTTAATGGAAATGGGAGTTGCTGATGCTTTTAGAGTGACCACCAGGGGGGGCTGGTGAGTTGCGAGACCCATTCCTCCTGTTTCTGCCCAGGCTAGGGGGAACTTTTCTAGCCAAACAGTCATTTCTTGCGGCCAGGGCCTTTCAAGCTCATGAAGTTGGTATTCATCTTCCAGGTTTATGGTTAACACATGCAAAGGCTGTCCCTGAGGCCCAGTAACATGGGCCTTAGTCCCTTCAAAGTGGATTTGTGCCCTGAGTTTCATTAATAGATCTCTTCCCAACAGTGGATAAGGGCAATCAGGAACATGCAAAAAGGAGTGAGTCACCTTACCGGTGGCGAGTTGGACTCTTCTTTCAGTGGTCCACCGGTACTTTTTTCCTCCGGTGGCTCCTTGAACCCACGCCGATTTGTCAGTCAGGGGTCCCGGTGAGGTGGTGAGTACCGAATGCTGGGCTCCGGTGTCCACCAGGAAAGTAACGGGTTGCCCCCCCCACATTAAGAGTTATCCTGGGTTCGGGGGGGGGGGGCTCCTGACCCTGACTCCCCTAATCCTCCAGGTTTAACAGGGTGGCCTGGGGTTTAGGCTTTCGTGGCCCTTTAGGTCTCTTTGGGCAGTCTCGGACCCAATGTCCTTTCTCCTTGCAGTAGGCGCATTGGTCTTTGTCTACTTGTGGACCCCAGCGGTCTCCCAGGTCCTGCCTACTCTGTCTCTGTCCTGTCACTACTGTGGCCAGTAACTTGCTAAATTCTCTATTTCTCTTACGTTCTCTCTTTCCTCTGCTTCTTTCCTTAGCCTTTCATCTCTTTCTTCCTGTGTTTCTCTCTTATTAAAAATCCGCTCTGCCTCCTTTAATAAATCCTGTACTGTACTCTCTCTTAAGTTTTCAAGCCTTTCTAACTTCTTTCTAATATCCGGGGCAGACTGCCAGATGAAAGACATGGCTACATTGGTTGCTTGACCTGGGTCTTCTGGATTATAGGGAGTGTACATACGGTATGCCTCCTTAAGTCGTTCTAGAAAAGCAGAGGGGGATTCCTCAGGTTTCTGGGTCACTAACTTAACCTGTGCCAAATTAGTTGGGCGCCTTGCAGCCCCACGGAGACCCGCTATGAGCAACTGGCGATAGAGACGTAGGTGTTCCCTATCGCGTGCAGTAGTAAAGTCCCAGGTGGGTCGCTCCAGGGGGAAGGCAGCATCAATCTGTTGCGGTAATTGGGTGGGCTGCCCGTCATCCCCTGGAACATTTTTGCGGGCTTCCAGGATGACCCGCTGCTTTTCTTCGGTGGTCAACAGGGTTTGGAGCAACTGCTGGCAATCGTCCCAAGTAGGCTGATGGGTCACTAGAATAGACTCGATCAGTGCTGTGAGCCTAGAAGGGTCCTTAGAGAAAGGAGGATTATTATTTTTCCAATTGTATAAGTCAGACGCGGAGAAGGGCCAGTACTGGAGTTGGTGGTCAGGCCCCGTTCGCAATGGAAGGGCCTGGGAGGAGGGATCAGGAGGGACTTCCCGACGCCCCCTCAATCGTCCTGCCACCGGGGACGAGGTGGATTCTCCCTGGGGTTCCCGTCTGGTGGCCACTCCCTCTGGTTCCCCAACGGGGTCTGGGTTTCCGTAAGGAGGGGGCTGTTCAGTCAAAAGATCCAAAAGAGGGCCATCGTCTGCTGGCAGTACTGGAGGTGTCTTCTTTTGCCCAGAGGTCTCCTTTGGAGCCGGTTTCGTGAGGACCGGGTAAAGAGTAGAGTTAGTCGGGGTTGGAACCAGCGGAGGAGGAAGGGAGGGGGCAGACGGGGTGAGTTTCGGGCAAGGGGGAAGGAAAGGCTTTACCCATGGTGGGGATTTTTGACCAGAGATTCCCATGTGATGATATAGGGAACCTGGTCAGGATGTCCATGGGGTCCAGGGTCCATGACTTTAGCTTTCACCTGTAAAATAACTCCTAGGTTAAAGGTGCCATCTAGTGGCCAGCCCACGTCAAAGGTTGGCCACTCAGATGAACAGAAGGTGTCCCATTTTCCTTTTCGCACTTCCACCGAGAGGTTGTGGGCGATGTCACGGACTTCCTTGAAGTGCTGTAAAGTTAAACTCTTGGGAGTAGTGACAGTTTGTCCCATATTTTCAGATAGATAGAACACAGTTATTACACCCACTACAGAAATTAGACAGACAAAACACAACACAAGCCGCGCAGCACAAGAGCGACGCAAAACTGAAAGCAAAAATTCAGATGGAGACTGCGTTGGAGGTCCAGTTCCTCCGTCTCCCAGATGAAACATGTAGTCCTCGAACAGGGGCGAAGCCCCGAAAAGTCCGGGTCGGGTCGTGTTTCTACTTCTACGAGGGACTCGAACCCTCGGGAGGGACTCGAACCCTCACAACAAGCGGGAGCCAAAACCTAGCCCCCTTCAGACCCCCTGAGACATCTCCCAGAGGTGCGGAGGAGAAGTCCGAGCCCATCGGCTCCTTCTGGCCTCCGCCCTAATACGGATGACTTGGCCAAGCCTCAGATTCGGATGCAAACACTTAAGACAGAAACCAACTGACACACAGACAAACAAGTTCTGCCGGCAATCTTACCTCCCGAATTTGGGTCGGTGGTCCCTGGGTAGGGGTCTCAAATCCTGGACGAGCCCCCACATGAAAGACCCCCTAGGGGAATCTTCCATCAGGGAGACCCCCGTCCCAAGAATCAGCGAGACCAATTGTTCGGCTGCAAACAGCAAGAGGCTTTATTCAATACACGGGTACCCGGGGCGACAAAGTCTCTCGGAGGACTCGCGCGCCCTCTGGGGGAAAGCTGGGCTTTTTATAGGGTTTTAGAGCAGAAGCGCGGGTACAGAAGCGAGAAGCATGGTTACAGGGGGCTGATTGGTACATTTACATGAGACCACAGTTTGAGTCAGAGTTTGGCAGGGACACCAGGATTCCAGGAACTGGGTGGTCGAGACGGTCATGATGACCCCTTAACTTGGCCCGCCACCTGTTGTTTTCCTTAGGACTCTTATCTCAACTGGAACAGTCTCACAGATATCCCATGAGGGTGATTAACACAAACTGTTTTTAGCTCGACTGGGGCAGCCTGACCGTAGATATGACACAGCTGGGTTTCTTAGTAATTTTCCAGTTCCCCACCTAGCCTACAGAGTTTCTCAAAACAGTGGTGTCCCACAAAATGGCATTAGCTATGTTTAACTTAGGGTGAGGCGGGGGTCTTTCAGCACAAAAAGTATGAATTCAGTGGATATTAGCCTTAATGTACAGGATAACCATGCTACAATCTACAGACGCAAAGAAGCCACAAAAGGCCAATGGGAAGATGCTTGAATTTCACTCAGAACAGGAAATAAAATAAACAATGGAAGTAGATGGAGGTAGGGAACTGGATGGGAGAGTGCATGAGGAGGGTAAAGGGGATAAGGATCAGGTGTGGGGACACTGGGGTGGAGAGGACTGTGAGAAAGAAGAAGGACATCTCTGGGACAGAAGAGGATCCTAAGAATCTATGGGGGTGACCCTAGCTGAAATTCCTAGCAGCAAGAGTTAATGAGCCCAAAGTCATCACCTACTGTAGCCAGATAGGACTTCCAATAGAGAGAGGGGGATGACAAACTACCCATAAAACTTTCTACCTAAAATTTGTCTTGCATGCAAGAAGTGTAGGAGTCAAGATGGAGCAGAGATTGAGGAAATGGCAAACCAATGACTAGTCCAATTTGAGACCATGAGAGAGAACCAATCCCTGATACTATTAATGATACTCTATTATGCTTGCAGAAAGGAGCCTAGCATAACTGTCTTCTGAGAGGCTTCATCCAGAAGCTGATGGAAACAGATGCAGAAACCTAGAGCCAAACAATAAGCCAATCTTGGGGAGTTCTGTGGATGAGCGGGAGGAAGGTTAGTGGGAGCTGGAGGGGTCAAGGACACCACAAGAAGACCTACAGGTCAACTAACTTTGGCACACAGGGGCTCACAGAGACTGAACCACCAACCAAAGAGCATGCACGTACTGGGCCCAGACCCCTACACATATGTAGCAGATTGCAGCATGGTCAACAAATGGTTTCCCTAAAAATGGCAGTAGGGTCTGTCTATAACTCTGTTGCCTGACACTGGATCCCTTTCCCCTAGCTGGGCTGCCTTGTCTGGCCCCAATGGGAAAGGATTCTCTTAATGGTGCTGATAGCTGAGGTGCCAAGGTGAGTTGATACCCCTTGGGAGCCTCCCTTTCTCTGAGAAGAAGAAGAGGGAGGAATAAGAAGAGGGGAAAGTGAGAGTGGGGCTGGAGAAAAGAAGAAAAGAGGCTAGGATCTGTCTTTAAAGTGATTAAATAAAAACGTTTTATAGATTTATCTAGCTATGCATATAAATGTTCTGCCTGGGGAATCATATGAAAGAAGGGGGCATTAGTAAGACCTGGAGAGTACAGGAGCACCACAAGGACCAAATATATCAGGGCACAGGGGTCTTTCATGAGAATGTTTCTCCAACCAAAGACCATGTATGGATATAATCTAGAACCCCTGCTTGGATGTGGCCCATGGTAGCTCAGTGTCCAAATGGGTTCTCTAATAAGGGGAAGAGTGTCTATTTCTGACATGAACTCAACGGCGAGCTCTTCGACCACCCCTTCCTGAAGGAAGAGCAGCCTTGATAGGCCACAGAAGAGGACATTGCAGCCAGTCCTGAAGAGACTTGATAAGGTACAGTCAGATGGAGGGGAAGGAGGTCCTCCCCTGTTAGTGGACTTGGAACAGGGCAGGGAGAAGATGAGGGAGAGAAAATGGGATTGGGAAAGAATGAGGGAGAGGGCTATGTCTGGGATACAAAGTAAATAACCTGTGATTAATATAAAAAATAAATAAATTTTAAAAAAATTTAAAAATGTTCTGCCTGTGTGTATGTCTGTACACTTCATACATGTCTAGGTCTCACAGAGGACAGAAGAAAGCATTGGATCCACTGGAACTATAGGTACAAATGATTTTGAACTATCATGAAGGTGTTGAGAATCGAACTCCGGTTCCCAGAAAGAGCAACAAGTGCTCTGAACCACTGAACCATTTCTCCAGCCCTTAATTTCAGTATGTATATGTCTACAAAGCATTCTTCCATGTATCCACAGGATGACAGCATAAGGATGGCAGCATTACAAACCCATCAAATACAGAAGAAGCAAAACATAATTTATTTTTTTCTTCAGCTATAATAATTTTGGTTATCATAAGCTAGTATAACATTATTCTAGCATTGTACAAGATAACAACAGTACAAGCAAAAAAAAATTAATTTGATAAATTCAGTCTTTCAATATCCACATAGCATTCTTCCATTCATCCACAGGATGGCAGCAAAAACCCATCAAATGTTATACAAGCAAACATAATCTCAGTATTTCTGTCCAGACCATATTCTTCCCTTTGTCTATAGGATAGCAGCATAATAAGCCTATGAACTACAGTAGAAACAAAAATAATTCCAGTATTTCTACATCCAGAAAGCATTCATTTACTTCTCCACATAACAGCAAGTTATGCCCCAAAGTACATTTAAAGAAAGAAAGTTCTTTCATGTACATAAAGCATTTTTCTGTTTGACTACAGGATGGAAGCATGAGCCCATCAAATACAAAAGAAGTACTATTTCAGTTTTTCTACACTGATGAACCATCCCTTTGAAAGAAAGACTCCTTGTGACCAAAATTTGAGCTCAGCTCTTCTTGCTGCTGGTCATAACTCAAAAGGACATTTAGAAGATAAGACCAGACTAACAGAGATGAACCCTTTGTCTAAATGTTCAAGAATTACAAGCCATGATATAGCGGCTTACCCCCACACAAGTAAAATTAAAAGATACTATTTATTTCTCCTTCAGGAAGCACTCCTTCAAAAGGAGTTGATGTGACATGTAAATAGTGATGGGGGACCCAAGAGCAAACTTAAAAGCTTCCTTGGTCAATAGTGCAGTAGCTAATAATCCTCTGACCAACGGTTCCAATTACTTTCACAAATATGATATATGTGTGCCCTGCACTGATCTGTTATCATTTGATGACAACCAGTGCAAAAGGCACTTATAAGCCTGTTATTACTGGCACAGTTCTATACCAATTCCTGTACAGTGTGACTGTTTCTACAATACCCCCATAATGGCTATTCCAAACTCAAACAACTCTTTTTTTTCTATTATTGAAAATAGATTCTTTTCTCATATGATATAGTTCCATTAGTTTTCCCTCTCTCTATTTCTTCCAGTTCCTCTCCCATCTCCCCTTCCATTCGGATCCACTCCATTTCTTTCTCTCATTAGAAAAGAGTAGGCTTCTATGTGGTAACATTGAAACATGACACAATAAAATCTAATAATATAAAGCAAACCACCACGTGGTTCAACAAGACAAGAGAAGAGAAAATAAAAGAGCTCCAATAGGCAGAGGCAAGAAGATCTCTGTGATTTTGAGATCAGCCCTGTTTATATGGCAAGTTCTAGGACAGCTGAGACTATAAAGAAACCCAGTCTCAAAAACAATTATTGATGTGGTCACCATTCCTGTGTAGCTAGTGATCCCTAATATCTGTATGCACAAGAAACCCAGAAACATAATGGTTTATAGTAGGGAGTCTAAAATAAACAACAAAAAGGTATTTTGCTTTTCTAGGCCACACTAGACAAAGAATTATTTTGGGCCACATATCAAAAATTGAGGAAAAAGAAAAGATATGTTTATAAATTTCATTGTTGGAGTTGATCTCAAGTTGCTATGTATTCAAATGTTAGTTACTTGCCCTCCAAGATCCTTAATGTCCAATGAGCAAAGTTTTACATATACAAAATGATGTTGTATAAACCCTGCTTCCAAATTATCCCTAATTGGATAATAAAAGTTGCTGACAGCCTGTAGTTGGTCATAGAGAGAAGTGGAAGGTGGTCTTTCCTGAGAGGTAGTAAACAACTCTGGGAAGAATTAAAAGGAAGGCCCTTTTGTCAGAATACTTGAGAGAAGACAGTTGTCACTATGAGCCTGGAAGGTATAGCTAGCCATGTGTTTGGATGGGGCTAGATGGTCTAGTTAACTTCGAAGAGCTAGTTCAGAGTCTGCCCAGCTACAGCCTAAGCTTTGAAATATTAAAAGATCTTGCGTCTTTATTTTTACAAATGGAGGGCCACCAGATTCCCACATTTCATGATACCCAAAAAGTTCTCACATGACAATCCTAATTATGTGTTATGCTGTTCAGAGATGCTTTTAAAAGTCATTGAATAGTGCCCCCATGATTCTGTCCAATGAGCAAATTCTCTTGTATCCAAAATGATGTGGTATGACCCTTGCCTCCCAAATTATCACAGACTGGCTAATAAAGTTGCTTACAGCCTGTCCTGGGCAGAAAAGAGGTAGGTGGAGAAAGGTTTGTTGGCTTGTGAGGTCACAGAAGGACCACAAGTTGAAGAGAGGAAGGAGGAAAGAGAGGAGCAGGTTGCCATGGGTTACTGTAACCAAGAACACATGGCCAGGAGCAGCTTGCTCTGAGGACTGGCCTGATAAAACATAAACAGCCCAAATGGAACATGTGCAAGTTTATGGAAATTTTGGCTGAGGAGTAGACAAGAATGTTTAGAGGGTTAATATCTGCTCAGCTCCAGAGACTTAATGGTTACAATAAATCGAATAGGTCTCTGTGGCATTTATTTATAAAATAGTGGGTTAAAGAATAACAACCGCAGTATTAGTAACCAGCATTAATTAATATTAATAGAATAATTAATTCCTTTTACAAATGCATTAATATTAAATATTAATGATTCTACAACTAATAAAGAAAATGAATGGGGCTTGAGATTATTAATAAAGAAAATGAACCTTTCCAGGTAATGACTTTGTTTGTTTGAGACGGGGGTTTTTCTATGTATCCCCTGGCTGTCCTGAAAGTCACTCTGTAGACCAGGTTAGCCTTGAACTTACAGAGATTCACCTGCCTCTGCCTCACCAAGTACTAGGATTACAGTGATCTACCTCTGAGCTAAATCCCCAACCCAAAGCTTCATTGTTTTGAAAATATTTTTAATGTAAAAGGAAAAGAAGTAGGATGTTTGACAAGATAAACCTAAAGTTTACATTAGGACCCCAATGATGGTCTCATGGAACAAGCATCACTGGTCTTTTTTTTGTTCCTCTTCTCAACCTTGCCACATTAAATAAATCACCTCTCAGCTTTTCACTATTACTTAATCTCTTGAATTGGACTGTCGAGGACAAGTGGCCAAACCTAGGCTGTTGGAACTGCCAGGATCGAAGTTTTCACCTTATCAATTCCAATAACAATTTTAGCAAGTCATGGCCAAGAGAAAAGACATATTTTGGGTGTCAGCCACTCACAGCAAGTTGACTTCAAATGAAGATGAATGATTGAATGGTCACTTACAGTTTCTATGATCACTTTAGTACCAGGGACAGTTTCTAGTCTTCCCCCTTTAGCTGGCATCAGCTGTTTTCCACTTTTATTGGATAAAACAGAGAAAAAAGTATTTAGGCTTTGTTTTGGACTTTCAGTACATTTGGCACTTCAGGCTTTGCTTTCCTTTTTAGTTAGTGAGCTCCTTTAAACTGTTCTTTTACAAACCGCTTTGGCAATTTTTTTTTTGTTGCTTTTTTTTTAACTTTTATTAATTACACTTTATTCATTTCTGCTTTGGCAATTTGGTGACTGGATTTGTCTTTCAGAGTTCTTCTGGGCTACTGGGGCTCTGCTGAATCATTTGGAATATCATGCCACAGCATGATTTAGGAGGTCAGAGGATAACTCACAGGAGTCAGTTCTCTCCTTCCATCATGTGGGATCTGAGACTCAAACTAAGTTGGTCAGACCTAGCAGTAAGCACCATTACCCACTGAGCCAATTCACTGATGCAAAGTTTGTTTTAATAAAATTTTCTAATAATTAAAATGAAGTAATAATTTTGAGAATAATTAAGTACTTAAGTTCAGTTCTTCCTTTCTTTATAGTTTTTGCTTTGTTTTTTTGTTTTGTTTTTTTTAAAGGTTAGAAATAGTGATAAGTGAAAAGAGTACTTCCTAGCATTAAGTTCCTAGGTTCAATCCACAGTGTTGCAAAACACGAACAGGCAGTTGGAGAAAGAGTCTTGCTGTATAGCCTGTGCTAGCTTGGAATTCATTGCCTCCTGAGATTTGGGGTTACAGGCCTGTCTTACCATGGTGGGCCTTTCATAGTTTTAAAAGTACACACACACCTACATGCCAATATGCCTTTAGTCTGAATGTATATAAACTGTACACAAAATTAACTCTTCATAGAATTATTGAAAAGTAGAAACATTTGATTGTCATTAAAAATAAAGTTAAAAAACATTTTGTTCTTTTAAATCCTGAATAATAGAGGTGACCAGGAATCTTGTTATTGACCAGTACTTGTTACTTGCAATGTCCTCAACAAACATGCTTTCTTCCTTAAAAGAAAAATAAGGACAGGGATGACTCAATGGGTAAAGTACTTACTATAGATCCTAATTCAATACCCAGAACCTATGTAAAGATGAAGGGAAAGAACTGAATTCACAAAGTTGTCCACTGACCTCCACAGTCATATGTCATGGCACATCCATGTGCATACAAACAATAAGCAATAAAAATAAAATCTTAATTAAAATTCTGGATGTTGGAAATGATTTGTTCAATTGGAAGTCAGTTAAGTCAATATAGTCATGTGGCTCAGTGGGAGAACACTTGCCTAGCATATGCAAGGTCTTATGTTCCAACCTCAACAATATAAACACATCCAGCGAGTATAGTACAATTTAAAATAATGTCCTGATATATCCATTTACTGAAGTTGAAATGTATCATAATATCATTGAGGAAGCATCTACATTGAATCTTCCATATTTAAGGCCACCACTCTACCACTGAGCTACATCCTCTACTAAGAGGCTGCCCTAAACATTTACCATATTGGGACGCTCTCAACATGGGGCTTTCACTCATGACAAACAAGTAAAGGGCCTAGGGCAAGATACATCAGTAGTAGAGCACAATGCACAAGTTGATGCTGGGTTCCTTCTGCCATTCAGAAACTTCTATGTGGTGCATCTATCACAGCCACTTTTCAAAGCTAGGGCAGGGCAATTGTATGATTCACACTCTACTTACTTTTGTCTAAAATGTCATGCAATACAAGATGCCCCTGGAGGCAGGTGTTTGGAATCCCAGGCTATGTAAGTACTCCCAGACTGAGTTCCTCCCATCTGATAGAGTTAAATGTTAATGGGATGAAAAGATGACATGGAAAAGTACAGGCAGCATTTGCTGCCCTTGAATCCTACATTCAGTTTGATTAGCTTAACATAATGGAGTACACAAAATGCTAAGGTTCAGCTACAAAGCTTCTGGGGCAAACCATATGTTGTAACAGTTTATATCTTAACATTTAACCCATTTCTCTGCTCCCTGGGGAATTCCACAATTCTGCAAATAAATATGCCATACAAGGTATGGGTTTTGAATGTAGACTTGGAAACCCAACACAAATGGTTTGTGAGAATCACAGAACATGCCCTTTTTCTGGAAAACAATGGCAATAGTGGAGAACACCTTTCAGTGGACTAGGGAAGGGAATGGGGGAAGAGGGATGCAGGGTGAGATTGGGGGAGGAGTTGAGGGAGGGAGCTTCAATTGGGAAATATAATGAATAAATTGTGAAGAAAAAATTAAAATTAAAATTAAAAAAACATAAAAAATATGAATTGAGAAATGATGCCTCAGTAATGAGTTCATGAGCTAAGAAGGCTCAACATGAGAAGAGAGCAATAAGTCAAAGACAGGAAGGGAAAAGAAGAGGAACAAATGACTTCTCAGGAAGGATGTTGACATCATTATCGGTCTGTCTTCCAGCAGAAAGCAACAATGGGGACTGATTTTGTATACTCTTTCTTAACTCCTTCAGCCTTCCCCTTAGCTTTACCTCTGATCCCTATTTTACATAGGAAGCACCAGAGGTGATATAAGTTGTCCAAGGTACCAAGGTCATAAGGTTAAGAGTCAAGCCCAGCATGTTCAGATTGTTCTCAAAGAGTAGTTGGAGATTTATGCTTCTGACCCCACAAGGATTTGTAAGCTGTAAAACTGAGGAAATGCACCTTCTCACCCCACTATCTTAAAGCCACAAAGTCTGCCAGTCTGCTTTTCAGATACTGAGATAGTTTGCAGATGGTTGAATTTGATGCCTCACTGACTACAACTGTTTTCAAGGGAGTGTGTACATGACTGTGTTAGGGGGAACAATTGGTAAAGGTGCATATGCATTCTTACGACATATTTCAAAACATTGTTTAACTCTTACCTAATGTTTCATTTTGTAGTATGTCATATGGTGAAATGAGCTTGGTAGAGGTTGGTGGAAGGTTGGAGTGTGTGTGTAGTGTGTGGTGTGTGGAGTCACCATACTGTCAAATCAAGCCATGAAGGTTGACTAATGTACACACATATCTATTTATTGATCTCCGGTCATGAAGAATGAACTGAGAAACTTGAGTTCTTCACAGGCATTCAAGTGGTCCTCAGCAGGAAATAGGAAACCCACAGGAACCTTGATACTTGGCTTGTGGTGTGTGCTTAGTGTGTGAGCAGAAAGCACCCTTTTCTTCAGCCCTTAGTACACATTGCAGAAGCATTGTTAGAGGCAAGGCTGAAAAGTAAACCAGTCTATCTCAGGACTGGAAGGTGCTGATGTACAACAATGTGTGTAAATTGCTTCTCTGTTCACAACCTAAATGCCTACCTGTAATGGACCCAAGTGTAATGAAACCCCAAAGTGATTTTGTTTTTTTGTTGTTTTATTTTGGTTGTTGTTGCTTTTTTTTTTTCTTTTCTTTTCCTTCTCTGCCACTGGCCTACCATCCAGACATAAGCAACTAGGTAACTAAATGTTCCAACCTCAAGGTACTTCTGTGGTCTGTCTCAGGGGCTGAAAATATTTTCCTTAAAGTGGAACAGATAAAGCCAGATGTAGTGGGGCACACCTTTAATCCCAGCACTCAGAAGGTAAAGGCAGGTACACTTCTGTGTGTTCCAGACCAGCCTGGACTACATAGCAAGACTGTAGTCTTTCTAAGTAATATGGTCTCTGCTACAACTGCCCAACTCTACTGTAGATAGAGACCAGCCTGTACTACATGACACTTTTTCCAAAATATAAAAAGCCCAAATTTTTATTAAAGACCACCACTAATTCTTTTCAGGGTAAACTCAGGGTCAGACATTAACAACTTGTGGAGCAATTCTATGAAAGCCAAAGACAGGGACTGAGTGGAAAGAAAGGCTCCCTGAACTGTGATAACAGAAAAAACAAGAAGATACCATTCCTTAAACCTGTTAGCACCACATGAGAGAAATTGTGAGAGGGTGGGAAGGCCCTCAACTGAATAGGTCAGGAATCCTTTCTACTGAGACTGAGGACCTAACTGCTCTAACTGGATGGCTCTAAACACAAATACTGCCACCACGTTTACCTATTCCCCTGGGCCTTGCCAACCCTGGCTGACTCACCAACAGTGTGCCTGCATGCCAGAGATTGGCAGGAATAAGAATCCGACCTTGCACAGGACAGTGGAGAAGTCCCAAAGATTTCACTGGTCCTGGAACTGGCCCTTTGCTGCCTGTCCATGGAGCACCTAAACGCAGCCATTAGGCCTGCTTGCAGTAGTGAAATCTCAGGGGACACAGTCCAAAGAACGCTTGCCACAGAGCGCACAACTGTCCCATCCCCTAGCCTGAGCACCGTGCCCACACACACACATACACACCAAAGATTAGCACACATGCTCCGCCCCCTTGTCTTGGCAGCCTTTCTCAAGTTGCTAAGCAAGTTTAGTGGTGGGCAGCTGTGCTTCCAGGAGTGCAAGAGTTTGGGCCTTTGCAGGCACCTAACCCCGAGAGCTACCTGAAGGGGTGGGGGTCTGCCCCCCGGGTGACCCTGACCCTGAAGGTTTGTTGAGATTGAGTTCATCATCTATGAGAGCCACCTGTAGAGATGTGGGTCTTAAACAGGCATAGAAGAGAAGATGCTCTGCCACCCTGACTCCCAGAGGCTCTAGTAGTTTAAATGGCTCCTGTGAGGACAGTTTCTACTCAAGACCTCCAAGACTTATTTTTCAGTACAAAGTAGATTTATTTGCCCCAGAAAGACAGAAGACAGGGAATAACAGACAAAAACAGGTCATAGAGGTCTAGGGAAAGGGAGACTGTAACAGGGAAAGGGGTCAGGGGTATTTGTCCCAGAGGGACAAAGGACTACTTTTGGATAGAGAAGAGAGACAGACATGGCACATAGAAAAATGGCAGTTTATAAAGGTACAAGGAGAACTCCGTGTTAGCGTAAGGAGTTAATTTTAATTGGGTATGTTGATTAGGTGAGCCAAAGGGGGCTTTTGATTGCTGGACTTCAATGTTTTGATAGGTGGACCTTGGTAGTCAGCTTCAGAAGGAGGAAGTAACCAAAAAAGGGGGGGGGGATAGACTTTAGTGTCTAGCTTTAGGCATGTAATCTAATATTTTGTTGTTGCTGTTTGTTTGTTTGTAGTTTGGGGGATGTTTGTTTTGTTTTCTTTTGTTTTTTAGTAAGTTAGAGGGAATGGAAAAGAAGGGTGAGGCCTACCAGAGCCATGCTCAAGGTGGTCAAAGTCCTTTTAGCAACTTTTTTGATGTTCCCTTACTCTCCTGTTGCAGAAAAGGATTTCATCTCTAGAGCCATGGCTCGAAACCCTCTTAATGTTGCAAACCTTTACTACAGTTCCTCGTGTTGTGGTAACCCCAACCATAAAACTATTTTTTTGCGCTGGGAGCCATGGCTCATGCATTTAATCCTAGCATTTGGAGGGTAGAGGTAGGCAGATCTCTTTAAGTCTGAGGCCAGCCTGTTCTACAAAGCAAGTTCCAGGACAGGCAAGGCTATCCTAAGGACATCTTGTCTCAAAAACAATAAAAACAATTTCATAACTGTATTCTTTACTACTATTATAAACCATAATGTAAATATCTGACATGAGACAGCCTGTGAAAGAGTCATTTGACTCCTCAAAGAGGTCACTACCCACAGGTTGAAAACCACTGCTTAGAGTCATTTCTGGTTACTTCATCAGGAGACATACAACAGGGGCTGCTTGGAATGCAAGAACCCAGGTCCCAGACATTGACACAGCTGCGCCCCCATTTGTATGGTTATTGAGGGTCCCTGTTTTTGTAGGTGTTGAGCAATATTTGTTTTCATTCAAATCCAAAGTTAGCAGCTACCAGCCAGCCCAGATTTTCTATATGGGATAATATTACTAGTGGACACAAAACAAACAAACAAAACCCAAAACAAATAAAAGCCCAGGAGCTGAAGCAGAAGTATAGCAAATTTGAAGGAAGCCTGGCTGTGTAAGGAAACCCTGTTTTAAAAAAAATGTAAATAGGAGCTTAGTCAGTGATAGATTGCTTGTCAAGCTTCTATGGGAACCTTGGCTTGATTCCCTAAGATCACAATAGCAATAATAATAAATTTAAAAAATAAATAATAGAACTTTATGTAGGGGAAACTCAAAGCAGAAGTACTATGTATATCAAACCAAATGTTTCATTATCTTCACTTTCTTTAGTATGGCCCAATTGTCTATGCTTTGTTAGTATAACAGCGACTTATACGTATTAATTACTTTCTGAATACCAGGCATGATTTTAAATCCTTGACAAGTAAAGCTAATTCTTGTCAAGTAGCAATCACTCCATCTCTCATTTATAGGTTAGAATCCACGATATTGAGATCTGATTTGTGAGAATTATGTTGCTAGAAGGTCATAGAGCCAGGATTCAGAACAGGCATTTTGCCTCCAGGATGGTCTCCATTTATTCTGTTTTTACATGGATACTTATGTATCTATGTATGATTATGCCCAGGTGCATGCCTGTGACCAACAAAGCTAGAACAAGGTGGCAGACCCCTGAAACTGGAATTACAGGATATTGTGAGTTGCCTAATGTAGATGTAAGTGCTAGGATCCAAACTTGAGTCCTCTGTAAGAGCAGCAATGCTGTTAACTGATGGAACATCTCTCCAACCCCTCATTTTCATTAGTTTTATTTCATATATAAACAGCCTCACCATGTAGCCAAAAGCGGCCTCAGACTTGCAGTCAGTCCTCCTGCTTCTACCCCTAAGTGGTGGTACACCTGGGTCCTTCATTTATTTTAATTTGCAACTGAACTTCATACAGATTGTGGTGGTTTTAATGTGAATGTCTCCATAGGCTCAGATGTTTGGGTACTTCATCCCCGGTTGGTAATGCTATTTGTGTAGATTTAGGATATGTAGCCTTATTGGATGAACTATGTTGTCGTACTTAAAATAAAATAAAATAAAATAAAATAAAATAAAATAAAATAAAATAAAATAACTTTTATTTGTGTTTCTTATATCTTTTCTCCCTACTCTACCCCAATCCCTTCCAACATCCCAATACCAGGTAGGAGAGAGAAGGGGTTAATGATAGAGGAGGCACAGTTCTTTCTTAGCTGCTTCTTGCTAGTTAGAGTTGTCAGATTCCTAGGAGCAAGTCTAATCCAGGTTTCAGGATATCTTCAACTTCTTGTCTTACAGCAGCAACTAGGAGCAGCAAGGGAGAAGCAGAAACAACCTTGTTCTTTCTCCTCACTCCACTCTCTGGGCTCTGGCATTTATTCTCTCTCCAGAGTTCTCGGATCCAAACTATCTGCAGCTGGCAAAGAGCTCCTCTTAGAGCCTGCATGAGGCAAATAGTCTGCTGTGGACCATCTGAATCAGTTTCATATACCACACTGGATCCAAAGCAAAAACATGTTTATATCCACAACAGAAGTATGTCACTAGTGATGGGATTTGATATTTCAAAATACCATTCCCAGTTCAATTTCTCTACTTCCTGCTTAAGGTGTGAGCTCCCAGTTGTTCCTGCCAACTTGTTGTATGCTTACTGCCACACTTTCCTACCATGATTGTAATGGATTAGTAGTCTACTGGAACTATAAGCCCAAATAAACCTTTCTTTCTATAAGTTACATTGACCTTGATGTTTTATCATAGCAATAGAAAAATAATATCTATATTGATGATATACAACATAACATTTTGAAATATGTATACATTGAACCCAGATGACTGCATGCCAACTTAAAAACAATAATCAATAACAGCCAGAGCAGTATGTCTCCACTAAAGCACAGAAATCCTACCATAGCAGGCCCAGAATATTCCAACACAGCCAAAGCACAAGAAAAAAGACCATAAAACAAACTATATGAAGAAGTCCTGTAGGATGAATAAGTCCCATAAAGAAATGCAGGAAACACACACACAAGGAGGAAATGAACATATCTCTTAAAGAAATAAAAAAAAAAAACACAAATAGTTAGAGGAAACAGAACTGTTCAAGATCTGAGAATAGAAAGAGAATCAATAAAAAAAACAGAAACTGAGGAAAATATGAAAATGAAAAATTCAGGAATGTGAACAGGAACTACAGTGTCAAGCTTCACCAACAAAATACAAGAAATGGAAGAGAAAAATCTCAGGAATTGAAGATACAATAGAATAAATGAAGTGAAAGTTTCTGGTTTCTTTGAAGACTCAGTTTTGTCCTGTGATGTTATGCTGCAAGCTGGACACACGATGTTTTGCTGTGAGCTCTCTCATGTGAAGACAAGACTTTGGCCAGCTGAGAACACCCATGGGTGGATATTCATGTGTCAACATTCCAAAGAAATTCTTGGAGCAATCCAACTGAGTCTTGTGGCTTTTGCTGACTTGTGCTGGTTCATGTTGCTGCTTGGTGTTGGCCTTTGGACTGGACAATTGGTATCCTGACTATTGAGTTTGTTAATCCCCTAAAGACCGGTCGACCCTAATCAACAGGAAGTGGATAAAAGAGGTCTTCAGCCTTTTACCTACTAATCTCCTATCTAAAGTCATGGGACTTGGAAGAGAAGTAAGGTGTTGAAGAACCCTAAATAAAGTATGTTTGGTGAAAAATCTAAGCCTACAAATAAATGGACACATCAGTCAAAGAACATGTTAAATCCCAAAAACTTTTGATACAAAACATCCATGAAATCTAGGACATTACAAAAACACCAAACCTAGCAAGGCTTGGTGGCACATGCCTTTAATTCCAGAACTCAGGGAGGCAAAGGTAGGTCGATCGCCGTAAGTTCAAAGCCAGCTTGGTCTACAAAGTAAGTCCAGGACAGCCAAAGCTACACAGAGAAACCCTTGTATCCAAAAGACAAACAGACAAACAACAACACCTAAGGAGGAAGGAGAAGAATCCCAGCTCAAAGGCTGTGAACATGTTTCCCAAAAAATCATAAAAGAAACTTTTCCTAACCTAAAGAAGGAGGTGCCTATTAAAGTACAAGAAGCATATAGAACAATGAATAGAGTGGACCAGAAAAAAAGAAAAGTCTGCTCAAGAACATCACAAGAAGACCAACAGTGTCAACTAACCAAAGACCATAGGGGCTCAGAGAGACTGAACCACCAACCAAAGAGTATACATTGAATGCACCTAGGTCCCCTACGCATATGTAGTTAATGGGCAGCTTATTCTTCATGAGGGTCCCCTAGAAATTAGTTTGAGAGTTGTCTCTGACATGAATACTGTTGCCTGCCTTTGGATAACTTTCCCCTAGTTGGGCTGCCTTGTTGGGCCTCAGTGGAAGAGAATGCACTTAGTCCTGATGCAATTTGATTGCCAGGCTAGGTTGGTTGTGAAGGGCCTCCCCTTTTCTGAGTAGATGATGAAGGGAAAAAGGGAGAAGAAGGTTGAAGGATAAGATCAGGGGGAGAGGTGGAGGAGGCTATGATAGGAATATAAAGTGAATAATTAATTTAAAAAAACAGTCCCCTCGCCACATGATAATCAAAACACTAAACACACAGAACAAAGAAAGAATTTTAAAAGCTGCAAGGAAAAACACCAAGTAACATATGAATGAAGACCTATTAGAATTATAGCTGACTTCTCAGTAGAGACTCTAAAAGCCAGCAGGGCCTGGATAGATGTGCTGAAGACTCTAAGAGACCACAGATGTGTGCCCAGACTACTATACCCAGCAAAATTTTAAATCATTATAGATTGAGAAAATAAGATATTTTATTATAAAGTCAAATTTAAATGAGACCTGTCTACAAATCCAGTGCTATAGAAGATGCTAGAAGGAAAACTCAAACGTAAGGAGGTTAACCACACCCATGAAAACACAGGAAGTAAATAATCTCACAACAGCAAAATCAAAAGAATAGAAACACATTCACACACCACCACCATTACCTCCACCATCAACACCAACAACAAAATAACAGGAATCAGCAATCATTGGTCATTGATATTTCTCAATTTCAATGGTCTCAATTACCTAACAAAAAACACAACTAACAGAATAGACATGAAAACAAGACCCATCATTTTGCTTCATTGAAGAAATCTTGGCTTCTGAGATCGATACTACCTCAGAGTAAAAGTCTGAAAAAAGGTTTTCCAAACAAATGGACCCAAGAAGCAAGCTTCTGTAGTCATTTTAATATCTAACACAATAAGCTTCAAATCAAGACTAGTCCAAAGAGATGGGGAAAAAACACTAGATACTCATCAAAGGAAAAATTCACCAAGATGACATTTCAAATCTTAACATCTACCTTAACAAAAGTATGCACATTTGTAAAAGAAACACTACTACAGTTTAAATAACATATTGACCCTCATACAATGATAGCTGGAGACTTCAGTACCCCGCTCTCATGAATGGACAGGTCTTCCCAATAAAAACTAAGCGGAGAAATACTGGACCTAAATGACATAATAGAATAAATAACCTAAAAGATATTTATGAAACATTTTGCCCCAACACAAATGAATATACCTTCTTCTGAGCACATTATGGTCAATTGTTCCAAAATTAATCACACACTTGTACACAAAACAAGTCTCAATAGATAACAAGAAAATTTAAATAACTCCTTGCATCCTGTCAGACCTCCACAAAATTAAAGCTCAAGTTCAACAACAGAAAAAAGAAAGCTCACAAACACATGGAAATGTAATTTTCTCCTGAATAAAAAATGGGTCAAGACAGAAATAGATAAAGACTTTCTAGAATTCAATAAAAATAAATACACAACGTACCCTAACTTATGGGATACAGGGAAAGCAGTGCTAAGAGGAAAGTTTGTAGCACTAAGTATCTACATAAAAAATAAAAACCTGGACAAATTTCATACTTGCAACTTAACAATATACTTGAAAGCTCTAGAAAAAAGAAAGTGTTCACACCAAAGAGGAGTAAGCAGCAAGAAATAATCAAACTGGAGGCTGAAATCAATGAAATAGAAACAGAGAACAATAAATAGAATAAATGAAACAAAGAGTTGGTTCTTTTAGAAAATCAACAAGATAGACAAACAATTACACAAATTAACTAAAAAATATCCAAATTAACAAAATCAGAAACAAAGAGGGGAACATAACATCAGACACTGAGGAAATCCACAGAATCACAAAGACATACTTTAAAAACCTGTACTACCCCAAATTGGAAAATCTAAAAGAAATGGATAATTTTCTCAATATATTCTGCTAACCAAAATGAAATCAAGATCAGGTAAGCAATTTAAACAGATATATAATTCCTAGTAAAATAGAAGCAGTCATTAAAAGTCTCCCAACCAGAAAAGCCCAGGACCAGACAGCTTTAGCACAGAATTCCAGTAGACCTTCAAGGAAGAGAAGATGCCAATACTGCTCAAATTAGTTCACAAAATAGAAGCAGAAATAATAACGCCTAACTCATTTTATGAGGCCACAGTTACCCTGATAACCCAAACCACATAAAGACTCAACAAAGAAAGAGAATGACTAATCAATATCATTTCAGAACATAGATGCAAAATACTCAACATTATACTCACAAACTAAATCCAAGAACACATCAAAAAGACCATCCACCATGATCAAGTAGGCATCATCCCAGAGATACAGAGATGGTTCATTATATGAAAATCAGTAAACGTAATTCATTATATAAACAAACTGAAAGACAAAAAAAAAGCACTCATTGATATCTCATTACATAAAAAAAAGACAAAATCCAACTCTCACTCATGATAAAATCCTGGAGATATTAGAGATACAAGGGACATAGCAAAACGTTATACAGTCAATTTTCTGGGTGCAGTGATGCACACCTGTAATCCCACCACCACTCAGGAAGGCAGAGGCTGATGGATTTCTGAGAGTTTGAGGCCAACCTGACCTACAAAGCGAGTCCAAGATGGCCAAGTCTACACAAAGAAGCCCTGTTCCCCCCTCAAAAAAAATACAATTTATAGCAAGCCAATAGCCAAATCAAATTAAATGGCGAGAAACTCAAAGCAATTCCATTAAAACCAGGAACAACACAAGGTTGCCCACTCTCTCTATTGATAGTAGGAGTGCAAACTTTTAGGGCCACTGTGTAAATCAATATGATGGTTCTTCAGAAAACTGGAGAACAATCTACCTCAAGATCCAGTTACTGCTACTGAACATATACCGAAAGGATGGTCTATCCTACCACAAGGACACTTGAAAAATCATTTTCATTGTAAACTTATTTATAATAGCTAGAAACTGAAAACAATCTAGATGACCCTCAACAGAAGGATGAATAAACAAAATGTGGTATATTTACACAGTGGATTGTTATTCAGCTGTTAAAAAAATGACATCATGAAAATTTCAGGCAAATGGGTGAGAGTAGAAAAAAAAATAAACCTAAGTGTGGTACTCCATATCCAGAAAGAAAATTTGGTGTTTATTCGCTTATGAGTAGATATTATCTGTCAAATAAATGTAGCCAGGCAAGACTTCCAGTGTCAGGACCGGGTTACATTCAGTTCAGTTGCTGGCCAAGGGGCGGGGGGTGTCCCATGAAAATCCTCAAACAATCCAGGGTAATGCTAAGACAAAAGGTTGTTCTCTGCATGCTGACAGACAGCAAGGCCCTGTTGCTGAAGACAACACTTGCACAACTCATTGAACATGGAGAGGTAAAGCTGTTGCCTACATAGAACTTTCATACCCACCTCCCATGTTCTAGTGTCTTTGACTTTTGACATGGAAAGGTACTCTTCAGGCTACCAAAAGAAAAATGTGAACACCAACTCAACCACAAAACCTTTGTTCTACGATCTGTTCTGCCTGCAAATGCTAGAGCAATGGTGGCATGAAGCCTGTGGGAGTAACCAACTAATGTTGGATTTCACTGAAGGCCTACCACATGAGTTGGACCCCGTACCCAACATGGCTTAGGTGACCATGAACCAGAGACTAGATAGCCCAGAAACCTAGTGTAATACCAAATAAATAAAAAAATAACAATTTAATTTAAAAAATAACAATCAAGTGACTCCTAATGATATTCTGTTATATTCATAGACTGGTGCCTTATTCAGCCATTATCATATAGGCTTCCTGCTGAAGCAGATGGGAACAAATTCAGAGACACATGTCCAGCCATTATGCAGATAATGACACCCCGGAACACACGGCACTAAATAAGATGTCTCTGTCAAATCCCTCCCCTCATAGCTCAGGGAATCTCATGGAAGAGGAAGCCAAAGGAATGGGGGAGACAAATGAGATGAAAAACACTAGGAGACCTCTAAAATAGCTGAACAAAGCTCATATGAACTCACAGATCATGGATAATGAAGCAGCAAACACAAGGCTTACATGGGTATGCACCAAGTTTTCTGCATATGTATTACTGCTTTGATTTAGTACTCTTATGGGACTCCTGAATGTGTGAACTGGTGGGTCTTTGATTTTTTTTTTTTTGTGTGCCTTCCTTTGGGACTCTTTTCCTCTTGTTAGTTTGCCATGTGCAACTTCAATATGATAGTTTTTGCTTCGTCTTAGTTTGTCATGTCTGGTTGTTATCTCTTAGAATAATTTTTCTAATAAGAGACTGAAAGGGAATCAATCTGCAGAGGAGGGGAAGTGGAGAGAAACTGGGAGAAGACAGAGAGTAAACTATAATCAGAATATATTGTTTGAGAAAATAATGTATTTTCAGTAAAAGAAAATATGTAAAACTATGAGTCTAGGCATAGCTCAATAAAACTTTATTTATACAGAGGGTAAATTTTCTTGTAGGCTATACTTGGCCAACCTCTACCCAAGGCTACTGTGCTAGTTAGTTTTTTGTCAACTTGATGCCATGTAGGAATGCCTTGAATAAGCGAACCTCAGTTGAAAAAATACTTCTATAAGATTTGGATGTAGGCAAATAGATGGGTTAATGATTAGTATAGGAGGCCCAGCCAACTGGGCAATATCTGTCCTGGACAGATGGTTTTGGGTTGCATGAAAAAGCAATCTGAGCAAGCTACATAAAGAGCATACTAAAAAATAGCATTCCTTTGTGGTCTTTGTTTCTGGTGAGTTTGCAAGACATATATTAAAATAAAAATGAAACTTTCAAATGTTTGTCAGTGGTCTATGGTGCTGAATAGTTTTCTATAAATTGACACAAGATACAGTCATTGGAGGGGAGTGAACCTCAATTGAGAAAATGCTTCCATAATAAGCTATAGAAAAACCTGTAGGGCATCATTAGCAATCGATACGGTAGAATCCAGCCCCTTGTGGGTGGGACCACCCATTTGCTAGTGGTTCTGATTCTATAAGAAAGCAGGCTGAGTAAGTTATTAAGGAGCAAGCTAGTAAGCAGTGTACCTCCATTACCTCAGCGTCAGCTCCTGCTTCCAGGTTCCTTCCCTGTTTGTGTTCTTACCCTCATTGCTTTTAATGACAAACTGTTATATGTAACTGTGAGTGAAACAAACTCTTTCCTACCAGGTTTCCCTTGGTCATGGTGTTTCATCGCAGCAATAGTAACCCTAACCAAGACAGAAAATGGTACTAAGATTATGTCAAGGTATAGCTTTGACAGAAATGACTATGTTGTTTTGGGGAGGATTGTGGAAGGACTATGGAACTTTGGAGGATTATGGAACCTTTGGTAAGAAAAACTCTTGAGTGTTTAAAGGTTGGTGAGCTGTTCAGTGGAGCTTGGAAGAAAATATTGTTGAGAGAAATGCAGATGATGGGTTCCTGGCTTGTGAAGTTTAAAGAAACTATCGGGGAGCTGAAGAGGCAGCTCAGAGGTTAAGAACACTGGCTGATCTTCCTAAAGGTCTTGGGTTCAAGGCCCAGAAACCACATGGTGGCTCACAAACATCTAAGAATTGCTGAGGCTAGGCATTGAGAGGCCAGAAACGAACACTGTTAAAGGAGCAGTCTCAGTAGCAGTTGAATATCTAAGATTTAAGGAATCATGCAGAAAAGTTGAGGCTTGGGAACATGAAGAGAGCTCATGAGAGCTCTCTATTGGTGAATGTGCAGCTTAGTTGCAGCAGAAAGAAATTAGTACCAAAGTTATTTCATGCTACAGATATGACAGACATGACCATGTTGTTTTAGGGGAGGATTGTGGAAAGACTTTGGATAAGAAAAGCCCATGAGTTAAAGTTTGGTGAGCTGTTCTGTGGAAGTATCCTCAGCTATGCTCCGTAACCCCTTCATCACTTCAAAACCAATACCACATGGGTGGCTCTTTCATATGATCAAGTCTGGCTATCAGCACAAGGTACAATTTTGTCCACCTCTGGACCATAGATTGCATCTATGTGCTGACCCTGAGGAAACATGTCCCAGAAGATTTCATGTCAGTGATGCTGGCCTCTACTTAATCACTGCCAATTTTTTAGCTCTAGCTGACCAGCATGAAGTATCCCGGGTTTCAGTTTAATGGTTCTAGTATCTCATTAATTGCAGCTGATTCTTTGACTACAGAAAATCAGAACCCCAGAATTGTAATTCAATATAGCAAATGACCCTAATAGAGCCTTTAAACTTCCCTCTGAAACTTCACAAGCTCAGTATTGTGGAGATGCAATTACCATAGAGTGACTGCCAAGGACAGCAGCAGATGTGGAGTGGAGGTAGCCTGAGCCTGGGAGACAAGCTGTGTGTGCTCCAGAGGACAGAGCTGGAGAAGTGATCCTTGGAAGGGCCCAGAACATGAGTGAATTCCAAATAATTGGATATTGAGTTATTTGGGAGTTTGATTTGATTACGACTGTGCCCTCGTTCATCCCTCAAAATAAGGATGCATTTATCTTTTATTTTACAGAAATCAACACATGAGGGACTGAATTTTTTTTTTGAATGAGGGACTGATTTTTTTTTTTAATTTTATTTTTCTTTTTAGTTACATTTTGTTAACTCTGTGTCCCAGCTGTATCCCGCTCCCTCATTCCCTCCCCAACCCCACACTCCCTCCCTGGTCTCCTCCCTGCCCCTTTCCAAGTCCACTGATAGGGGAGGACCTCCTCCCCTTTCATTTGACCCTGTTTTATCAGGTATCTTCAGGGCTGGCTGCAAAGTCCTCCTCTGTGGTCTAACAGACTGCTCCTCCCCTGGGGGGGGGGGGGCGTCAAACAGCCTGCCCTTGAGATCCTGTTAGAAATAGTCCGTGTTCCCCTTACTTTGGGAAACTACTTGGTTACTGAGCTACCACGGGCCACATCCGTGCAGAAGTTCTAGGTTATATCCATAGATGGTCCTTGGTTGAGTGTCAGTCTCAGAAAAGACCCTGTGCCCGGATATATTTGGTCCTTGTAGAGCTCCTATGTGCAGGGAATCATATGAAAGAAGGGAAGTTAGTATGATATGGAAAGGGACTGAATTTTTAAGAGATTTTAGGTTTAAATGACACTTTGATTTAAAAAAGACTGAATTTTGAAGTGTTTGTAAAGACTGGGACTTTCGGGTTCCAAGATGGCAGTGAACAGAGCGCACCGTATTGGAGAGGCAGAGGACATGAATCTCCAAAATTGGTTGAGTGGAGAGACAATTGAAACTAGAATTTGGACTTTTGGGCTTTCTAAAGGAGAGGGGACACCACAGAAGTATGGAGTGCTTGTAGATTTAGATAGGGCACAGACTTCTCTGGGAACAAAGTGGGGCGCTTCCCTTTTCTGGTCATCCTACTTGGGGAAACTTGCACACAGCACCAGGTAGCTGAGCGCAAAGCTCACAGCCTGGGGACTAAGACAGCAGAGACAGTGCTCCAGGTCCCTTAGCACAGAGGACAGCTGTAACCACCCACTGAACAACACCCCTCGGAAACACATCTGAGTAGCTCACACCCCAGGCCCCGCCTAGGGACCTCTTGCCTGGCTCCGGACTCTCGGGCCCTCGGAGGGAATGCCTCCGACCCCACGGAATGCAATCCCTCCACAAGAAGCAAAGCGGAGCTCATGTCCCTCTGGAAATCCTGCCCCACCAGAGCACACCCACCACCGGAAATCATGCCCCCACTGTACTGTGCAAACCTCTGGAAACCCAGTCACACCTGAGCGCACACACCTCGGGAAACCCCAACACCCTGGAAAGCACCCACTGCCAGGACCAGAGTGCAGCCTCAACCACAGAGTGCCAACCACAGAGAATGAGTTCCATAGTACAATCCTTCCTGGATTCCAAATCCGAAAAGCTCAGTGAGTGGGGCCCAAGACAGCAGAGGCAGGGCATCAAGGACTCCAAAAAAGGCAAAATTTAAGAATAATAGGAATTGACAAAGGAGAGGATTCCAGGCTCCAAGGTCCAGAAAATATTTTCAAGAAAATCATAGAAGAAAATTTCCCCAACCTAAAGAAAGAGATATCCACAAACATACAAGAAGCCTACAGAACACCAAATAGACTAGACCAGAAAAGAAACTCTTCATGCCACATCATAGTCAAAACACTTAATCTACAGAACAAAGAAAAGATACTAAAAGCAGCAAGGGAAAAAGGCCAAGTAACATATAAAGCTAGACCTATTAGAATCACACCGGACTTCTCATCAGAAACTATGAAAGCCAGAGGGCCTGGGCAGATATCATACAGGCTCTAAGGGACCACAGATGCCAACCTAGACTACAATATCCTGCAAAGCTTTCAATCAACATGGATGGAGAAAACAAAATATTCCACGACAAAACTAAATTTAAGCAATATTTGAACAGCAAATCAACCCTACAGAAGATACGAGAAGAGAAGGAAAATTCCAATCCAACGAGAACAACTGCACCCAAGAAAACATAGGTTATAGATAATTTCCCAACAGAAATCAAAAGAAAACAAGCAACGAATCACAGTAACACCACCAACTCCACAATAATAGGAAATAACGGTCAATGGTCATTATTATCTATCAACATCAATGGACTCAACTCTCCAATAAAAAGACACAGACTAACAGAATGGGTGCGGAAACAGGATCCAACATTCTGCTGCATCCAAGAAACACTCCTACGCAACAAAGATAAACACTACCTTAGAGTAAAAGGCTGAAAAACTGTTTTTCAAGCAAATAGACCCAAAAAACAAGCAGGAGTGGCTATCCTAATATCTAATAAGATAGACTTTCTATTGTTTAATTTTTTATTTAACTTTTATTAATTACACTTTATTCATTTTGTATCCCCCCATAAGCCCCTCCCTCCTCTCCTCCAGATCCCACCCTCCCTCCCCTTTCTGCATGCATGCCTCTCCCCAAGTCCACTGATAGGGGAGGTCCTCCTCTCCTTTCTGATCTTAGTCTATCAGTTCTGATCAAAATTGGCTGCATTGTCCTCTACTATGGCCTGGTAAGGCTGCTCCCCCCCTCAGGGGGGAGGCGATCAAAGAGCAGGCCAATCAGATTATGTCAGAGGCAGTCCCTCTTCCCATTATTATGAAACCCACTTGGACACTGAACTGCCATGGGCTACATCTGTGCAGGGGTTCTAGGTTATCTCCATGAATAGTCCTTGGTTGGAGTATGAGTCTCTGGGAAGTTCCCTGTGTTCAAATTTTCTAGTTCTGTTGCTCTCCTTGTGGAGTTGCTGTCCTCTCCAGCTCTTGCTATTTCCCACTTCTTACATAAAATTCCATTCACTCTGCCCAACAGTTGGACATCAGGCTCAGCATCTGCCTTGACAGTCTGCAGGGCAGAGGCTTTCAGAGGCCCTCTGTGGCAGGTTCCCAGGTTGTTTCCTGTTTTCTTCTGGCTTTCAGAGGCCCTCTGTAGCAGGTTCCTAGATTGTTTCTTGTTTTCTTCTTCTTCTGCTGTCCATCCTCTTTGCCTTTCAGGATGGGGATTGAGCATTTTAGTTACGCTTCTCTCTTTTGCTTAGTTTGTTTAGATGTACAGATTTTAGCGGGTTTATCCTATGTTGTATGTTTATATGAGTGAGTATATACCGTGTGTGTCAAACACGATTGCTGTTGTTTGACGAGGGACAAGATGGCTTGGCAGGGAGAGCAGAGCATATGAGGAGCCAGAAAACATTTCCTGTACAGCCTAAAATAGACTTTCAACCAAAACTAATTAAAAAAGACATAGAGGGGCACTACATTCTCATCAAAGGAAAAATCCACCAAGAAGACATCACATTTCTGAGCGTTATGCCCCAAATACAAGAGCACCTTCATTTGTAAATGAAACATTATTAAAACTTAAATCACACATCGACCCCAACACCTTAATAGTGGGAGACTTCAACGCCCTACTATCACCAAGGGACAGATCATCTAGACAGAAGCAAAACAGGGAAATAAAGGCACTTTCAAACATCCTAATTCAAATGGACCTAATAGATATCTACAGGACTTTCCAGACAAACACAAAAGAGTATACAGTCTTTTCAGCACCTCATGGACCATTCTCCAAAACAGACCATATAGTTGGTCACAAAGCAAGCCTCAACAGATGCAAGAAGATTGAAATAATCCTCTATATACTATCTGAAAACCATGGAATAAAGCTGGACCTCAACAACAATGGAAATAACAAAAAGCCTACATGCACATGGAAATTTAACAACTTCTCAATGACAGCTGGGTTAATGATGAAATAAAGAAAGAAATTAAAGACTTACTACAATTCAATGAAAATGAAGTCACAACATAACCAAATTTATGGGATACAATGAAAGCAGTATTTAGAGAAAAACTCATAGCACTAAGTACCTTTAAGAAGAAATTTGTAACATCTCATGCAAACAACTTAATGGCACAACTGAAAGCCCTAGAAAAAAAAAAGAAGCAGAAACACCAAAGAGGAGCAGATGGCCAGAAATAATCAAACTCAGGGCTGAAATCAACCAATTAGAAACAAATAAAACAATTCAAAGAATCAATGAAACCAAGAGCTGGTTCTTTGAGAAAATTAACAAGATAGACAAACCCTTAGCCAAACTAACTAAAAGGTAGAAAGAAACTATGCAAATCAGCAAAATCAGAAATGAAAAGGGGGACCTAACTACAGACAATGAGGAAATCCAAACAATCATTAGGTCATACTACAAAAACCTACATGCCATAAGGTTCGAAAATCTAAAAGAAATGGACAATTTTCTTGAAAGATTCCATCTACCAAAATGAAGTCAAGACCAGGTAGAAAGATTGAACAGCCCTATATCTCCCAAGGAAATTGAAGCAGCCATCAACAAAAAAAAAATGCCCAGGGCCAGATGGTTTCGGTGCAAAATTCTACCAGACCTTCAAAGAAGTGCTAACTCCAATTCTCTCCAAATTATTCCACAAAATAGAAACCGAAGGAACATTCCCAAACTCATTCTATGAAGCCACAGTCACCTTGATACCTAAACCACAAAAAGACCCAACAAAAAAAGAGAACTTCAGAACAATATCTCTTATGAACATTGATGCAAAGATACTCAAGAAAATACTTGCAAACCGAATCCAAGAACACATAAAAAATATCATCCACCACAACCAAGTAGGCTTCATCCCAGGCATGCAAAGGTGGTATAATATATGGAAATCCATCAATATTATCCACCATATAAACAAACTGAAGGAGGAAAACCACATGGTCATCTCCCTAGATGCTGAAAAAGCGTTTGACAAAATCCAACACCCATTCATGTTTAAGGTCTTGGAGAGATCAGGGATAAAAGGAACTTACCTAAACATAGTAAAGGCAATATACAGCAAGTCAATAGCCAACATCAAACTGAACGGGGAGAAACTTAAAACAATCCCACTGAAATCAGGGACAAGACAAGGCTGCCCATTGTCTCCATATCTCTTCAATATAGTACTTGAAGTACTAGCTAGAGCAATAAGACAAGTAAGAGAAATCAAGGGAATACAATCGGAAGGGAAGAAGTCAAATTTTCACTATTTGCAGATGATATGATAGTATACCTAAGTGACCTCAAAAACTCAACCAGAGAACTCCTTCAGCTGATAAACACCTTCAGCAAAGTGGCTGGATACAAAATTAACTCAAGAAAAATCAGAAGCCCTCCTGTATACACAAGACAAAAGGTCCAAGAAAGAAATTAGGGAAACAACCTTCACAATAGCCTCTAATAACATAAAATACCTTGGGGTGACTCTAACCAAGCAGGTGAAAGACCTGTTTGAAGAAAACTTCAAGTCTCTGAAGAAGGAAATCAAAGAAGACATCAGAAGATGGAAAGATCTCCTGTGCTCATGGATCGGTAGGATTAACATAGTGAAAATGGCCAGCCTGCCAAAAGCAATCTACAGATTCAATGCAATTCCCATCAAAATACCAACACAATTCTTTATAGATCTTGAAAGAGAAATTCTCAACTTCATATGGAGAAACAAAAAACCCAGAATTTCCAAAACAATGCTGTACAACAACAGATTCTCTGGAGGTATCTCCATCCCTGATCTCAAGTTGTAATACAGAGCAATAATATTAAAAACTGTTTGGTACTGGCATAGAAACAGAAAGGTGGATCAATGGAACCAAATAGAAGACCCAGACGTTGGAAATAAGGAAAACAAGTAACAGGAGAGTAGCCTACCACAGAAGGCACCTGAAAGACTCTACCTAGCAGTGCATCAAAACCGATGCTGAGACCCATAACCAAACGTTTGGCAGAGTCTAGGGAATCATATGAAAGAAGAGGGAATTAGTATATCCTAGAGGGGACAGGGAGCCCCACAAGGTCCAAATATATCTGAGCACAGGGGTCTTCTATGAGACTGTTTATCCATCCAAGGACCATGCATGGATATTGTTTCTGACATGAACTCATGCATTTCCCCTCCCCCCTGAGAGGGGATCAGCCTTGCTAGGCCATAGATAAGGACATTGAAACCATCCTGAAGATACCTGAAAAGCTAGAGCCAGACGGAAGGAGAGGAGGACACCCCCTCTCAGTGGCCTCGGAAGGGAGCAGGGAGGAGCTGAGGGAGTGAGGGGAGAATTGGGAGGGAAAGAGGGAGAGGATTACAGCTGGGATACAAGTGAATGTATAAACTTATTTAAAAATAAAAAAAATATATTTAAAAAAGACTGGGACTTTCTAATTTTGTAAAATATTTTATATAGTGGTACTGATAATATGTCTGCTTTAGGATGAATAACAAAGGAAATATTGTGGCTTAGCTGTAATGTGTTTGTGTGTCATGCTGACAAGTGGTAATTTGTGCTGGATAGTTTTATGTCAACTTGACACAAACTGGAGTCATTGGAGAAGAAAGAACCTCCACTGAGAAAATGCCTCTCTAGATAAGCCTATAGGCAAGCCTGTAAAATATTTTCCTAATTAATGTTTGGTGGGGGAAGGCCCAGACAATTATGGGTGGGACCATCCTCTGACTGGTGGTTCTGATTTCTATAAGAAAGCAGGCTGAAGAGGAAGCTTGCAGGATCCCTGGGAACACCCAGATCCAGCATTTGGCCCAAGGCTCTATCCACTTTCCCGAGGAAGGCTCCGAAGACTTTGGATCATCCATTCTTGGGCCAACAGCTCTACCCACATTCCCAAGGAAACCTGAAGAGACCCCCAAGGACATGCAGTTCCAGTCTCTGGCCCAAGGCCCTATTCGACTACAGAGGAGGATTACACTAACCCAGGAACATGCAGCCTCTGGCCCAAGGCTCTAGCCACATTCATAACAAGTTCTGCAGGTACCAGAAACATTCAGCCAGTACCAGGGACAAAAAGATGGCTAAAAGCCAACATAAGAACACAATCAACAAGAACCAGGGAAATAGGGCATCACCAGAACCCAGCTATCCTTCTACAGCAAGCCCTGGATATCTTAACAAAGCAGAAATACAAGGAAATGACTTTTAATATATTCTTATGAAGATGATAGAGGTCGATAAAGAAGAAACAAATAAATCCCTTAAAGTTATACTTTTCCAGATGTGGTAGTGCATGCCTGCAATCCCAGCACTCAGGGAGGCAGAGGAAAGTGGATCTTTGTGAGCTTAAGGCCAGGCTGGTCTACAAAGTGAGTCTAGGACAGCCAAGGTTACACAGAGAAACCCTGTCTCAAAAAGACAAAAAAAAAAGAAAAGAAATACGGGAAACCAGGAAAACACGATCAGAGAGTTAAAGAGGAAATTAATAAATACTTATATAAATATAGGAAATACAGTCAAACAGGTGAATGAAATGAATAGAATGATTCAAGACCTGAAAATGAAAATAAAATAAATAAAGAAAACATGAACTGAGGGAATCCTGAAGATGGAAAACTTAGGGAAGAGAACAAGAACTACAGAGGTAAACATCCCCATCCACTGGCCTGTCACAGCCCACCAACAACAGTGACAATATCTACCCAGGGGCCTTTGAGCCTCATTTCACCTGTGGGCCCCAGTTCCTGGACCTTCAACATCCCCTGGGACCAACCCCAAACTGTGGCCCCAAAGACCAGCATGGATCAGGGAGCAGCAGACTAGTGTGGATTAGGGACCAGCAGGAAAACCAGAAGACTGCAACCATCTGGCACCACCAGCTCTACCTTTAACCCCGGAAACCTACTATCATCAGAGACAACCAGGCCTGCTAATACCAGAGTCAACCAAATGGCTAGAGATCAGAACAAGAATATAAGCAACAAAAAACCCAGGGCCATATGACAGCACCAAAAGCCAGCTATCTTACTACAGCAAGCCCTGAGGATACTGTAACACCAGAAGCACAATGAAACAATCTTAAATATGAAGTCATGAAAATAATAGAGACCTTAAAAGAATAAAATGAATCCCTCAAGGAAATACAGGAAAATATAATCAAACAGGTAAAGGAACTGAATAAATTCCTTAAAGAAATACAGGAAACTACAATCAAATTGCTGATAGAATGGACTAAATCCTTAAAAGAAATAAAGAAAAATACAATCAAAAGAGATAAGGAAATGAATAAGACTGTCCAAGACTAAAATGTAAATAGAAGCAATAAAGAAAACACAATCTGAGGCAATCATCAAGATGGAAAACCTAGGGAAGAGAACAGGAACTACAGACAAAATCATCACCAAAAGAATACAAAAAAAAAAAAATGGAAGAGAGAATCTCAGGGGTAGAAGATACAATTGAAGAAATCAATACATCAGTCAAAGGAAATGTTAAATCTAAAAAAATTTCTGATACAAAACATCCAAGAAATCTGGGATAATATGAAATGACCAAACCTAAGAATAATAGGAATAGATGAAGGAGAAGACTCCAAGCTCCAAGGCCTAGAAAATATTTTCAATGAAATCATAGAGATAACATCCCCAACCTAAAGAAAGAGATACTAATAAACATACAGGAAGCCTATAGAACAACAACAAAAAATAGACTGGACCAAAAAAAGAAAATCATTCCATCACATAATAATCAAAACACTAAATGTACAGAACAAAGAAAGAATATTAAAAACTGCAAGAAAAGAAAATGCCAAGTCACATATAAAAGCGTACCTATCAGAATTACACTTGACTTCTCACCAGAAACTCTAAAAGCAAGAAGGGCTTGGGCAGATATCTTATAGACATTAAGAGACCACAGGTATCAGCCCCAAGTACTATACCCAGAAAAAAACTTTTAATAACTATAGATGGAGAAAAGATATTCCACAACAAAAACAAATTTAAACCATGCCTATCCACAAACCCACCCTTATAGAAAATACTTAAAGGAAAAACTCCAACCCCAGGACGCTAATCACACCCAGGAAAACACAGGAAATAAATAACCCCACAAGAGCAAAACCAAATGAGAGGAGACACCACACACACATACACACACACACACACACACACACACACACCCTTGAGAGAGGTTCCATCTCGAATTCTTTAGATGTTGCTAGAGTCTGATATTGCTATCTAAGAATCAGTAGTTGAGCTTTGGAGATTTGCTCCTTGACAAATCTGACTAGAGCAATAATAAAGCATGGGCTGCAGGTGAGGACAAGTAATAGAAGAAGGATGGGTCCAGCAAGGACAAACACAAGTGTGATTAACCAAGGAAATCAGTTAAACAATCACTCATATCAATTTTGTGACTGTTCCCATTCTAACTTGCATTCCTGCAACATCTTTCTGAGTAAGGCCATGGACTATTTGACAACCCCTGAAGATTTACGTAGAAACAACATTCTTTTCTAAGGGCAGCACATAAACCTCCTTGTTGGAGAAGCAAAAGGTCTAGGCCCCTTCTATTTTGTAGCATTATTTCAGGCAAAGAAGCTAGATATTCCTGTAATTGAGAAGCAGACTTTTCTATATTGGCAATATCTAGGTCTGTGGCCTTGTGTAGAGTCTGATAATGGGTTCGTCTGGCATTCAACAGTCAACAGTCAGGCAGGTTCTCCAGAATTACCTCAATAGCATGAGGAATAATTACTAGTTCTTGGCCCATAGTAATCTTATCTGCATCTTTAACCAAAAGTACAATAGCCACCATCATATGGAGACAAGAGGTCCAGCCCTGAGCCACTGGGTCCAGTTTCTTTGATAAGTCGGCCACAGATTTCTTCCATTTGTGGTCCCAAATTCTGGTTCCAAAAGTCTGCGTAAGGACCCCTTTGGCTCTGCCCTTGTTCTCATCCACATATAAATGGAATGGCTTATAGATATCAAGTAATTCCAAGGCTGGTGCCTCTAATAGAGCCTGTTTGAGTCTCTGGAAGGAATTGTCCATTTCAGGAGTCCAGTTTAGGTTGTTTTCCTGACTCCTTGTGGCCTCACATAAGGGTTTGGCAATCTCAGTAAACCCAGGTATCCAGTTTGCAAAATCCAGCCAACTTCAAGAATTCCCTCACCTGTCTATGGGTGGTGGGGACAGGAATGCTCATAATAGTCTTTTTTCAGGTAGGGAATAACATCCATTGCCCCCCCTTGAGAATGTAACCCAGATCAGTTACCTCTGATTGGTAGAGTTGAGCCTTCTTGGCCAATACTCTATCCCAGACAACAGTTCTTGAAGCAGGTCTTGGATAACATCCCAACAAGTCTTTAGTGTTGGAGCCATGATGAGAAGATCATCTACATATTAAAGAAGGCTTACCTGGAGGTGGTTGCATCTGTACTCACCCAGATCCTTGTGTAGGGCCTCATCGAAGGTGGTCGGTGAGTTCTTGAATCCTTGTGGGAGGCAAGTCTAAGAAAGCTGTCCACTGAAGACTCTTTCCATATCATGCCATTCAAGGTTAAGGAAAACTGGCTGACAAGTGCCAAGGGCAGACTGAAGAAAGCATCCTTCAGGTCTAAGAGAGTGTAGACTCTCTTTTCATGGAGCAGGCTACTAAAAAAAATGTGTAAGGGATGGGCACAGTGGGTTGTATGTCTTTCACACACTTATTGACCTCCCTAAGGTCTTGCACTGGTGAATAGTCATTTGAATGTGACTTCTTTATGGGCAGAAGGAGAGTATTCCAGGCCAATTGGCAGGTGACCAGGATACATGCCTACCAAAGTCTATTGATGTATGTGATGTTTCCGAACATCAGGTATTGCCTGATTTTGGAGTATTGCTTGATTCTGCAGTAGTCCCAGCTTTCAGTGGCACAATGATTGGGGCTCTGTTTTTGGACCAGGAATACTGGGTTATTTTTTGGCCCAGACTTCTGGGATTACAGCCAGCAATTCATCAAGTCGGGATCTCTAATTGCAGCAAGAGGGCTGGGAGTGCAAGTGTTATTCTTCCTCTAGTGCCAAGGTCAAGACATGAATGGGACCAGTGGAATCTTTCACCTGCATTCCCTCTGGCCCAAAATTTATTTGATCCCCCATCTTAGTCAGGAGGTCCTGCCCCAAGAGCAGGTAAGCATATCCTAAGATCATCATGAATGAATGGGTTACCCATCCCATTCCTAAGTCCCCCTTTCTTCAGGTAGTTCAGTAGCCCCTTGGACCCAAGTCGTTTTGTGAGACAGTGGTCCCATAGGTTGTTTTAGTACTGAATGTCCATTAAAAAGCCTATAGGCTTCCCCTTCACTTTTAAGGTTACTCATGGCTCTTGGAGGGGTTTTGAACTCCAGCATCTTCAATCAGTCTCTTCCAATTCAAGGACCTTGGGACCTCCTTCCTGACTTTTCTTAGGGCACTCATTTTTCCAGTGGCCTAAGTCTTTGCTATAAGTACATGGATTCTTCTGTAGGAGCTTACGGGTGGGGAAATTGGTCACCCTGAGGCTTGTAGCTATTCCACAACTGGCTGTCATGGGCTTCTCTCTACCCTGCCCTTGTGCCAGTGGGTGTAGTCTGTCCAGCTGACCTCATTCAGCACGGAGGATCTGGGATAATCCTTGTGTCTGTCAATCTTCTGGGCTTTTTCAGTTATTGTAGACTTTCTCTACTATAGCAATTAACTCACCTCTATTCTTTGCTGGTGAATACGTCAAGCCTCTGAAGCTTCCAGCGAATATCAGGAGAGGCTTGAGTTACAAATGCCATGTTAATTGCAAACTAATGTTCTGATGCTTCCAGGTCAATGGCGTGTAGGTTTGATAGGCTTCCAGGAGCCTCAGCAAGTAGTTCTTGGGAGACTCAACCTTTTCCTGTGCTATCTCAGTTATCTTAGACAATTTTATTGGTCACCTAGTAGCTTCCAGGAGGCCACCTTTTTGAACCTGGCAGTAGACCTGAAGCTATTCTCTACCTGCAGCAGTGTGATGGTCCCAGTTTGGTCATTTCAAGAATAAAGCCATATCAATCTCTGCTGGCGTTTGGGCTCCCAGAACCAATTTCTGGGAAGTCTCCAGAATGCAGTTCCTCTCCTCAACAGTGAAGAGGGTCTGAAGAAGTTGCTGACAATCATTCCAGGTAGGATAATGTGTCAGCATTATAGAATCCAGAAGGTCAATAAGAGTGGAGGGCTTCTCTGAGAAGCTGGGGTTGTGGGCCCTCCAATTGCATAAATCACTAATAATAAAGGGAACATAGGTCCGAAAGTGGTAGCTGGCCTCATTCAGTGGAGCTGTGGAGCATAGAGGCAGGACCACTGTAGAGTCAGGATGAGACCCAGTGCTGGACCACATGTGAGGGGGAGTTCCTTTAAAAATTCAGGGACTCTCTACCTCTATCTCATTCCTTCCCTTTACCCCCTGAGCCTCTGCTTCCTGATCCTTGTCAGCCTTGCACCTAGATTCTTGGGCTGGTGCTGGGGTGGGATGTGGTTCATAGGAAGGGGAAACCAGGTCCTCCTCTGGTGCTGAATGAGGAAGGACTTCTGGCCTCCTTCTAGGCCTTCCCCTAACCAGAAAGAGGGCTCACTGTGTGGGCACAGGGAGAAGGGACTTCAGCCAAGAGGGAGAGTTCCCCATTAAATCTTGCCAAAGCATTATGTATAGCACCTGATCAAGGTGACCTGCCTCCCAAAGAAGATCTCCTTATCTTTGTAAATTGTGGGAAGGTGGAACATACCCTCCTCCAGCCATCTGATCTTGAAAGTTGGCCATTGATTCCCACAAATGATAGTTTCCCATGGTGAACGAGAAAGCTGTTATCATCTGCCAGCTGCTTGAAATCCTTACAGTGGGACTGGACTAGGCTCAGAGGAGTGGTCTGCACCTGCCCAGTCTGTAAACTAAAAGATTTTTCCAAGAAATAGAACAGTAGAACAATTATTACAATCAGATAGAACAGAGGAACAGACAAATGTTCCCATGAAAACGTAAGCAAAAAACAAAGGCTGAGTTGACCAGACAGCTCTGCTGCCTGTGGTATGAAAAAAATACCGCGTGCTAAGACTGAAACCAGATGAGAACATTCAAGTTCTCCCAGGGAAAGGTTTAAGGCATTCTCTGCCACCTCAGGCCAGGGAGTCTCCAGCATGACCACTAACCCAGAGGGCCAATTTAGATAACCAGAACCAGAGAGAGAGAAGGGGGAGGTATACCCTCAGTCTCAGAATTACCAACCTAAAGACAAAGATTTCCCTTAAAAGCTCTACTATTTGAGTAAGGGGTTTCAGCATTACCAGCTAGTGTACCAGATACTAGGGTTTCTCACAACAATTATAGACATTACCTCAGAATAAAAGGCTAGAAAAAGGTTTTCCAAGCAGATAGACACAAGAAACAAGCTGGAATAACTATTCTATTATATAATAAAATAAACATTCAAACAAAATTAATCAAAAGAGATGAGGAAGAGAAACTTCTTATTCATCAAAGGAAAAATTGACCAAGATGACATCTCAATTCTGAACATACATTCCTCAAATTCAAGAGCACCCACATTTGTAAAAAAAAAAAAAAAAAAAAAAAAAAAAGCTTTACTAAAGCTTACATCACACATGGAACCCCACAGGGTTAAAATAGCGGGAGACATCAACACACCTTTTCCACTAACAGGCATTTCATAGAGACAGAAACTAATAAAGATATGATGAAAATAACAGATGCTATGAATCCAATGGACCTAACAAATATCTACACAACTTTTCACCCAAACACAAAAGAATATACCTTCTTCTCAGCACTTCACAGAACCTTCTCCAAAATTGACCATATAATTGGTCACAAAACAAGCCTCAACACATACAAGAAAACTGAAATAACACCATGTATCTTATCATATCACTATAGATTAAAGCTGGAATTCAACAACAGAAACAACAGAAAGCCTACAACCTCATGGAACTGAACGACTCTCTGCTCAATGACCACAGGGTCATGGAAGAAATAAAAAACTTAAAGACTTACTAAAATTCAATGAAAATGAAAGCACAACATACCCAAACTTATGGGACACACTGAAAACAGTGTTAGGACGAACGTTTATAGCACTAAGTGCCTTCATAAAGAAATTGGAGAGTTCTCATAATAGCAAACTATTAGAGTTAGGATTGTGCAGCGAAGTTACACAACAGGTTCATAGATCACGAATGTGAGTGGTTCTAGGTGGGAAATTTTATTAAAGGAAGGGAGAGGGGTGTGTCAAAGACCATCTCTTGGTAGGGTAGAAGAGGGGAGAGAGAGGAGGTGGTATGAGTTCTCTTATAAGGTGACCCAAAGCATGCATAGGTGGTTTCCAGTGGTCCTCAGGTGGTCTGTAGGTGGCCTCACAGATGCTTGATGGCCTGTTTGTCAGGTTTCTTGGGGCTGGTAGTAGAAATGCTTGTTTATGGATTACAACATTCCTCCTTTTTTGTTTTATTAAAAAGTGAGGAGCTAGGAAGTGGGTGATGGTGGGGAAGGCATAGGGGTGACTTTTGCTTTTCAAACAACTTCCCACTGATTAGGGGCATTGTCATTATCAGGGTATAGCTGGCCCCCACCATCAGGGTTGATTGGAAAGTCATTGTCATCCGGTTCTGTGGGCAGAGGTTGATAATCCTGTAAGAGTAACTGATTAATGGTTTGTTTGGAGAATTTTTGCATTTGTTGATGGAGAAATGTAGAGAAGAAGTTAATAAAGCAATGTGCAAAAAGCAAAAGCAGAAAGATGAGCAGAAGAGGTGTGAAGGAGGGCAGAATCCATTTCCACACGAGGTTCTCAAAGGACCAAGAGCTAGAGGCCAAGGGTTGTTCCCCTCGCTTTTGTAGATTTGTCTGGAGTTGTTGGATTTTGTCTTTTTCTACACCCAACTGATTGACATAAAAACAGCATTCTTCCTGGAGGAAGATGCAAAGGCTCCCTTCTTTAGCTGTGAAGAGATCCAATCCTGGTCAGTTTTGAAGTACTACTGCTGCCAGCGAGTCAATCTGTCCTTGGCGAGTTATGATTGTCTGAGCCACTTGCTGGAGGTCCAGGATGAACTGGGAAGAAAGCACATAATACAAAGTTAGAGAAGTGGCTAGTCCTGCTGTCCCAGTCCCTACAGCTGCCGTGATTCCTGCAACAGCCAAGAGGGGCAAGATTTGAATTGCTCTCTTATCATGCTGGGCAGCTATTGAATCCAAAACCGGGATTGGTAGGGGCTCCTTTCATTTATTACCCTCTGCTCAGGGAAGAGGAGTACCAGCATGCAAACTCCTGACTAATCAGCAGGCAGATAATGGTAGACCTGAGTACCACAAAGAATCAAGGTATTATTAGCAGTAGGGCATTGGGGTTAAGATGAGTTTCCAAGGATTATAGTTTTATTACACTCTAAGGAACTTAGCATTCCTACAGAGCATATACCAGATGCCTTGAAACAGCTTGTCATGCCAAAGAGCATGATATGAAAAAGGCAGGGGGTTGTAGCAACATCAGAGTCAGGGCAGTTAGTGAATGGTGAAGTAAGGTTACTTGACAGAGTCACCTGAGAAGCTGTCAGCAGTAATTCTGAGTTGGTCCCAGGTGATACACACAGCCAGCAACCTTTAAAACGGCCCAGTTGGGTCACATTAAGGAGCTTATAGGCCGAGGTCAGAGTCTGAAGTAGGAGATGAAATGTCAGGTTTGTGTTATTTAGGAGGGGGGAATGTCAGAGAGGCAATGACCATAGAGGACTGTTTAATTAACTTCTCTACTTATCCCATCTCCAGGGATTGGGTATTTGGGACATTATTTTCTCTGGATATAGGTGGTACTTATTGGTAAATTGGGTGTATAGCAGCAGTAGAGTTTTCCAAGGATGCCTGTTTCCCATCTAGGATCCCAAGGGTCTTGGATGTGTAAGTAGAGAGTCTTTTTATACAGGTGAAGGAGCTTCTCCTGTGCTGGTGCATGGATTTGGCAAGACCAGTATGGGCAGCCTTTATAGTTGTCCGGCTATTTTTTTTTTTGCAATAATCTTTTGTTTGATCAAAGAGGAAGCAAACAAAAATTCTATCAAATAAAAGAATAGGCATAAATGTGGGGGTGATGGCTATTTCATCAGCTCCTGACAGCGTCCCATAGAGCAATTTTCCAACCTTATTTGGAGAGACTGTTTATTATCAGTGATGATTTCTTGAACATTGAATCTCCATATGCAGGGATTACCCTGGACAGAAACAAGCAAGTGTGAGAGGAAGAAAATATATATCCAATCCAGTAGGGTTGAACATAGTGGCTGTACCGTGGCTTCATTTCTCTGGAACCAGATGTAAGGTGGTTGATCTTGGTGTCTTCTGGTGCTTGAGGGAACAGGGTCCTGTTAGAGTTCATATGTAGGAGGGGGCATTATCTTGAGGAGGGAGGGGGTAAAAAGGCTTGAGGTAAGATAGATGAATCCAGTTAGGGAAGCCGTCAAACTTAGCAGCTGTGGGGGTGACAAGAATCACCTTGAAAGGGCCCTGCCATTTAAGAGATAAAGATGGGGGCTTTGGTCTAGAGGGGAGAGAAGGACTTGATCACCAATGTTAAAAGGAGATGGACAGGGATTAGTGCGTGGTCATATTAAAGAGTGGTCAGTAAAGTTCCATAGAAGAGAAGGGAGATGACAGAGGAAGGGAGTAAGTAGGTGGTCAGGGACAGGCAAGGATTTAGCTGAAAGACCAAGAGTTAGGACTGGTTTTCCATACATGAGCTCAAAGGGCAAAATAGACAGAGGGTTTTGGAGAGAGCTTATAGTCTGAAAATGGTCAGGGGGAGGAGTTTTACCCAATTGAGGCTCTTGTGATAGTGTAATAAGTGTAGCTTCTAAGGATCTGTTAGTTCTATCTTTCCTGAGGACTGGGGATGGTAGGGAATATGAAAATACCAAGTAATACTAAGGGCTTTAGATAAGGTTAGGGAAACCTGAGAAGTGAACTCAGGACCATTGTCTAACTGGGGGGAGGTGGGGATTCCAAAATGTGGGGTAATTTTACAGAGAAGAAGATCAGAAACTCTATGAGCTCCTTTGTTAGTAGTGGGGAATGCCTCCATCTATCCACCAAAACCAGGAGGAACCAGATACATTTGACTTCTGGCATGTGGCTAAAATCAAGTTTCCAGTCAATCCTAGGGAGAGAGCCTGTAGCCTGGTGGGTAGGAAAGGGGGAGCAATGATATCCTGAGCTAGGCTCTGAAGTCTGGCAGATTTTACAAAAGGCAGTAATAGTCTTTAGGAAATGCAATTCCTCAGGGGTGAGCTGCAGGTGGGTCTTGACAAAGTTACACCAGGCTCAACTATTAGGATGAAAGAGCTGGTGTAGATAGGACATACTCCGAGTCTCAGGAGATGACTGGGGAGATGTGGGTTGTAGTGTAAGGATGTCCTGTGGTGGATGGGATGAGTCTAGGCCTTTAAGGACCATAGCCTTATCTGCCTCATCAGCCTGGTTGTTTCCTTTGGAAATAATGGAATCTATTATTCCCGTCTATCCAGTGGGACCAGGTGTGACTATTCCAATGGCTGTAGGAAGGTGGGAGGCTTCTAGCATGACCATAATTTGACCAGCATTGGTTACAGATCCTCCCTTTGTTGTAAGTAACCCATGTTCTCACCAGATGGCAGCATGGGAGAGAAGAATATGAAAGGCATATTTAGAGTTTGTATAGATGTTAAAGGATTGTCCCTGGGCCAATTGGAAGGCGCAGGTAAGACCTATTAGTTCGACCTGTTGATCAGTGGTGTGGGCAGGGAGGGTTTGTGCCTCAACCACTTCAGTATCTGACACTATGGCATAGCCTCTTTTTGAGCTCCCTCGTGTACAAAGGAGCTGCCATCTGTATACCAAGGATAGATATCCTGAGGTAATGTGCCCTCCTAAATGTGTGAGGGGTGGGGCAACAATTCCTCTAAGGTTTCAATGCAAGAATCAAATGGGAAGTGACCTGGGTTAGGTAGAGGAAGAAGGTTTGAAATATCAAGAGGTGGACATGGTAGGAAAGTAAGATTAGAGTCTTCTATTAGCACCACCTAGAGGGAAAGAACCCTGGAGGGAGGTAGAGTTTATAAGCCTTTATACGTTAAAAGGTGAGACAGAAGAGAAGACAGTAATAGGTGACCCAAAAGTTAGTTTTTTGGACTCCCGAATAAGGAGCTCCGTAGCTGCTAAGGCACAAATGCAGGGTGCCCATCCCTGGATTGTCAGGTCTAATTTTTTTTGATAGGTATGCTACAGGTGCAAAGAAGGGTCTCAGTTGGTGACCCAGGGCTCCAAGGGCATATCCCTCTTTTTCTGTTACATAGGGGCAGAAGGAACAGGTTAAATCTAGGAGATGTATGGCTGGGGCCTCAAGAAGAGCCTGTTGGAGCCTCCAAAAGGGCTTAGTAGTGGGCTTAAGAAGGGGTTCATGCAAGGGGACTAAGGCTGCCTCATATAGGGGGTGGGCAAGAAAGGAAAAGGAAGAGACTCTAAGAAACCAGCCATTCCCAAAAATGTTAAAATTTCTTCTTCAGTAGAGGGAACTGCCAGAGAACATATTAGGCCTTTTCTATGTAAGGTGATGGCCTTGTTAGTTAGAGTTATTGTTAGTCCCAGGTAAGTGACCTAAGAGATAACAACTGAACTTTGGAGGGTGAGACCCGGTAGCCCCTGCTGGATATGAAATTTAGAAGAGCAGAGGTGTTAGTCTGGCTAACCCATAAGGATGAGCTGCAGAGGAGAAGGCCATCTACTTATTAAGCTTGGGTGATATACTGGGTGGGATCCTGTAGCTGAATGACCACAGAAGAATGGCGCCTAGCAACAGAGGATTTTTGGACATCTCAGACTTGGGGTCCACTTGAGAGGCTGGTAAAGGAAGTGATGTATCACAAATGGTAGGTAAGGTAGCTAGGAGAAGGAGGAAATTGGATGCTGGTGAGCTTGGGGTCAAGCAAATGGGTGGAGTAAAGGAAATAGAGGCTCCCACTTTGACTAAAAAGTCCCTTCCCACTAAGGGGAATGGACAGACTGGCATCACTAAAAAGGAATGAGTCAAGGAAACACCCCTGGAAATACAATTGAGTGGTGGAGTCTGGCAAGGCCGGCAAGACTGTCCCCCTGTCCCAACAATTGGGGAACTAGAAGGAGAGGTTGGTTCCCAATACTCCATCAGGGCTGAGTAAGTGGCTCCTGTATCCACAAAGAAGAAGATGGGCTACCCAGAGACCATGATAATTACCTGAGGCTCCCTGCCAGTGATGGCAGTGGTCAGGTCAAGGGAACCAAGGCACATTCAGTCATCTGTAGCCAAGCCTAGGATATTGGCCGAAAAGAAATGTGGGAGTGATTCCCCCATAACATGGGAGAAACGGTGGCAGTCAACACCCCAATGTCCCTCTTGGTGTCATTTTGTACATAGCCCTAATGGCTTGCGGGGTTTAGGAAAAAACTGGGCCCACTGAACTTCTTGACCACATTTGAAGTAGGGAGCCCGTGGTCCTTGTGCATTAGGAGGCAAGGGAGCCTGGGTAGTCATGAGGCAGTCAGATGGCCTTGGCCAGGATTTGGTATGTTTGCTTGCAGGCTTTCTTGTCTCTCCCATGGTATACCTTAAAGGTCAGTGCTAAGATTTCTGCCTGTGGAGTCAAAGGTCCTCTCTCCAAAGCACTTAAGCTTAACCCTGATGTTGGGGTAACTCTGGGAGAAAAAAAAATTAGTCATCAGGAGTTGCCTACCCTATGTACTTTCAGGGTCTTGATTAGTATGTTGTAAGAGGACCTTTGTAAGGCCCTTTAGGAATTCGGACAGGTTTTCATTCTTGTCCTGAATGACCTCCTGGAGCTTCTCATAATTAACTGGCTTGAGGACAGCCTAGTGGAGACCAGCCAGGAGGCAGGTTGTGAACTGATCTCTAGCTAAAATGCCTTCAGGGGATATTATAATCCCATTGTAGATCTTGATCTGGCACTGCCTCAGCCCCAACCAGGTGTGCTGTGCTTGTTTGGTGAACCTCATCTGCATGAGTTCTAGCCTCTTCCAAAACTTGTCTGTACTCAAGTTGTTGGTAAGAATCATATATATATATGAATATGATTATGATTCATATTTTTATATGAATAGAAGTCTTACCTTACATAGAAGATAAGACTATAAGATTGAGTGAGATATTGAAATTCTTTAATGAAAGGATTAGAGGTATAGGATCCTATTCTCTTTTCTACTTGAGAAAGTTCAGTTAATGAGAAGGGAATATGCACCCTAACTAAGCCATCCATGCAGGCCACCTCCCACAAGAGAAGAACTGAGGCAGATTTACACTGAGTAGAAGAAGAAGGGGGCTTGGCTACAGAGCAAGAACGGGTAGCAGGGGAGCTAATAGTTGTTGGTGGAGTGAAAGTGGGTGCCAAAGTAGGATGACTAGGATGGCCTGTTGCTGGGGGGTGGGGTGGGATGAGGATGCCAGATAATCCAAAGAGGAAGAGGAGGAAGCAAAGAAGGAGAAGCCAGAGGTTGAAAACGGTGAGGCAGAGGTTCATCTGTGAGGTCAAAGGTAGAGAACTCTTGAGGTTGAGACTTATAGCTAGAAGAAGTTGGGTGGGAGAACAGGAAGAACAGAGAGATGGTTTAGAGCAGAGGAGAGAGAATGCTTGAAGGTAAGATACATCCTTACATTTACCAGATCACTGACAGTAATTAAAAAGATCCCATAAAATATTCGGATTTGAGTGCCATTAATCAGCCAATTTGAACCATTATCTAAGGAATATGTAAGCCAAGTTTTATCACAGAGGTGTATGAGTTTAGAGGCCATTAAGTCAGGCTCCATGCATAGGGTTTTAAAATTCTCCAGAAGACATCCCAGAGGGGATGCTTGAAGAACAGACGAATGGGAAGTTCCCATTGGGAGAGTAGGAGTTAGGGACCTGCCAGAGATGTCCCAAAGACAGGGTTTGGCTCAGTAGAGTAGTATGTTATTATCTGATCCAACAACTCATCAGAGTTGGACAGAGACCAAGGGCACAGCTGCCCATAGTAGACACGGTTTACCTAGCGCTAGGATTTTCATAGACAAGTGAGAGGGCAGTGATAGATGAAACCATGCTAGTAGAGGGGGAATAAATCTCACCCAAGGGAAACAGGAAGCCCTAAATCGAGGTCAACAAAAAGGGTCAACAGTGGCCAGTGGGTGGCCAAGGTACCAGGAAGTTGCCGGACTCTCAACTCTCAATCTTCCTTGACCACGAGAGATGTTTATGCTGACCAATGAGGGGAACTCACCAATTCAGCCAGTGTTGCATAAAGGAGGTAGTGATCTGGTTGCTGGGTGGATTTGAAATGAAATAGATTTCCAGCAGCTCTGATGGCAGCGCTGGTGCCTAAAGCAACCACCACACAGCATGGCTGCTGAAAGCACCTATTTGATCAATGCACCAATGTTAGTATTGTGAATGTTACACAGTGGGTTCATAAACCATGTCACATGACTGGTTCCACCTCGGAGGTTTTATTAAGGGAAGGGGGAGGGGGTCACAGAGACCGTCTCTGGGCAGGGTAGGAAAGAGAGAGAGAGAAGAGGCAGTATGAGTTCTCTATAAGAGCATTGGCAGGTGCTTTCAAGTGGTCTGCAGGCGGTTCTTAGGTGGCCTCACCAATGCCTGATGTCCCTTTTGTCAGGTCCCTTGGGATTGGTAGTAGAGATGCCTGCTTACAGATCCCAACAAACTATACATGTGGAAGCTCTAGAACAAAAAGAATCAAACACACCCATGAGGAGTAGACGGCTGGAAATAAGCAAACTCAGGGCTGAAATCAGTAAATTAGAAACAAAGAAAACAATACAAAAGAATCAATGAAACCAAGAGCTGGTTCTTTGAGAAAATCAACAAGAAAGACACTTAGCCAAACTAATTAACATGTAGGGACACAATATCCAAATTAACAAAATCATAATGAAAGGGAGGAATAACGACAGACACTGAGAAAGTCCAAAAAATCATTAGGTCTTACTTCTAAAGCCTGTACCCCACAAAACTGGAAATTCTAAGTGAAACTGATTATTTTCTTGGTAAATTCCACTTACCAAAGTTAAATAAAGATCATGTAAGCAATTTAAATACTCCTCTAACCCCTAAGGAAATAGAAGCACGCATTAAAAGATTCCCAAGCAAAAAAGCTCAGGGCCAGACAGGTTAAGCAGAGAATTCTACCAAACTTTCAAAAAAGAGCTAATACCAAAACTTCTCAAACTATTCCACAAAATAAAAATAAAAAGAGTGCTGATAAACTCATTTTATGAGGCCACAATCACCCGGATACTTAAAGCACGGAAAGACCCAACAAAGAAAGAGAATTTCAGACTAATTTTTCTTATGAACATGGATGCAAAAATATTCAAGAAAATACTTACAAACTTAATCCAAGAACACATTAAAAGTATCATTCACCATAGCCAAGTAAGCTTCATCCCAGGGATGCAGGGGTGGTCCAATTTACCAAAATTCATCAATGTAATCCACAACATAAACAATCTGAAAGAAAAAAACCCACACGATCATCTCATTAGATGTTCAAAAAACCTTTGACAAACTCTAACACTCCCCTCTTGGAGAGATTTATCATATATGGTGAATACCTAAAAATAACAAAGGCAATATACAGCAAGCCTATGGCTAACATCAAATAAAATGGAGAAAAACTTAAAGCAATTCCATTAAAATCAGGAACAAGACAAGGCTGCTCACATCCTGTATCTCTTCAATACTGTATTTAAAGTCCTAGCTAGAGCAATAAGACAACTACAGGAGGTCAGAGGGATAAAAATTGGAAAGGAAGAAGTCAAAGTATTGCTATTAGGAGATGGTATAATAGTATACATAAGTGACTCCAAAACTTCTACCAGAGAAATCCTACAGCTGATAAACACCTTCAGCAAAGTGACTAGATACAAAAGTCACTTAAAAGAATCTGTAGCCCTCCTTTATAAAAACTATAAATGGTCTTAGAAAGAAATTAGAGACACTTCATAATAAGTACAAATAATATATCTTGTAACACTAACCAAACAAATGAAAGATATATATGACAAAAACTTCTATTCTGTGAAGAAAGAAATCTAAAGAAGATATTGAAGAAGATATTAGAAGGTGGAATGATATCATGTGCTCATGGATTGGAAACATTAACATAGTAAGAATGGCCATCGTACCAAAAAGCAATCTACAGATTCAATGCAATTCCCATCAAAATATCAATACAATTATTTACAGACATTAAAAGAACAATTTTCAATTTCATATAACAAAAAACCCAGAATAGCTAAAACAATCCTGTACAATCACCATCCTTAATTTCTTTTCTTCTTTTTTATTAATTACAGTTTATTCACTTTGTATCCCCCCATAAGGCTCTCCCTCCTCCCTTCCTGGTCACATTCTCCCTCCCCCTTCTTCATGCATGCCCCTCCACAAGTCCACTGATAGGAGAGGTCTTCCTCTCCTTCCTTCTGATCTTAGTCTATCAGATCTCATCAGGAATGGCTGCATTGTCATCTTCTGTGGCCTGATAAGGCTGCTCTCCCCTCAGGTGGAAGTGATCAAAGAACAGGCCAATCAGATTATGTCAGAGGCAGTCCCTCTTCCCATTACTATGTAACCCACTTGGACACTAAAATGCCATGGGCTACATCTCTGCAGGGGTTCTAGGTTATCTCCATACCTGGTATTTGGTTGGAGTATGAGTCTCTGGGAAGGCCCCTGTGTTCAAATTTTCTGTTTCTCTTGCTCTCCTTGTGTGGTTCCTGTCCTCTCCAGATCTTACTATTTCCCACTTCTTACATAAGATTCCCTGCATGTTCCCCAACAGTTGGCCATAAGTCTCAGCATCTGCTTTGAGAGTCTGCAGGGTAGAGCCTTGCAGAGGCCCTCTGTGGCAGGTTTCTAGGTTGTTTCCTGTTTTCTTCTTCTTCTGATGTCCATCCTCATTGCCTTTCCAGATGGGGATTGAGCATTTTAGTCAGGATCCTCTCTCTTGATTAGTTTCTTTAGATGTACAGGTTTTAGTAGATTTATCCTATGTTATACATCTATATGAGTGAGTATATACCGTGTGTCTTTCTGCTTCTGGGACAGCTCACTCAGGATGATCCTTTCCAGGTCCCACCATTTACCTGCAAATTTCATGATTTCCTTATTTTTCATTGCAGAATAATACTCCATTGTGTAGATATACCACAATTTCTGCATCTATTCTTCAGTTGAGGGGCATCTGGGCTGTTTCCAGCCTCTGGCTATTACAAACAAAGGTGCTACAAACATGGTTGAGCAAATGTCCTTTTTGTGTACTTGAGCCTCTTTTGGATATAAGCCTAGAAGTGGAATGGCTGGATCTTGAGGAAGCACTATTCCTAGTTGTCTGATAAAGCACCTAGTTGTCTGAGAAAGATTGATTTCCAGAGTGGTTGTACAAGTTTACATTCCCACCAGCATTGTAGGAGGATTCCCCTTTCTCCACATCCTCGCCAGCATGTGTTGTCAGTTGAGTTTTTGATCTTGACCATTCTGATGGATGTAAGGTAAAATCTCAGGGTCGTTTTGATCTGCATTTCCCTAATGGCTAATGACATTGAGCATTTCTTTAAGTATTTCTCTGTCATTTGATATTCCTCTACAGAGAGTTCTCTGTTTAGCTCTGTTCCCCATTTTTTTAATTGGATTACTTGGTTTGCTGGTTTTCAGCTTCTTAATTCTTTATATATACTGTATATTAGCCCTCTGTCAGATACAGTGTTGGTGAAGAGTCTTTCCCAACCTGTAGGCAGTCGCTTTGTTTTGATGACGGTGTCCTTTGCTTTGCAGAAGCTTTTCAGTTTCATGAGGTCCCATGTATTGATTGTTAGAGCCTGTGCTGTTGGTGTTCTGTTCAGGAAGAAGTCTCCTGTACCTATGAGTTCTAGGGTTTCGCCCACTTTTTCTTCTAACCTATTTAATGTGTCTGGTTTTATGTTGAAGTCTTTGATCCACTTGGACTTTAGTTTTCTGCAGGGTGATAAGTATGGATCTATTTGCATTTTTCTACATGTAGACATCCAGTTAGACCAGCACCATTTGTTGAAGATGTTTTCTTTTCTCTATTGCATGGTTTTGGTATCTTTGTCAAAGATCAGGTGTCCATAAGTGTGTGAGTTTATTTCTGGGTCTTCTGTTCAGTTCCATTGGTCCACCATTCTGTTTCTATGCCAGTACCATGCAGTATTTATTACTGTTGCTCTATAGTACAGCTTAAGATTAGGGATGGAGATACGTCCTGAAGATCTTTTATTGTAAAGGATCGTATTAGCAATTCTGGGTTTCTTGTTATTCCATATGAAGTTGAGAATTTTTCTTTCCAGGTCTGTAAAGAATTGTGTTGGTAATTTGATGGGAATTGTATTAAATCTGTAGATTGCTTTTGGTAAGATGGCCATTTTTACTATGTTAATCCTGCCAAGCCATGAGCATGGGAGATCTTTCCATCTTCTCATATCTTCTTCTAATTCTTTCTTCAGAGACTTGAAAATTTTTTCATACAAGTCTTTGATTTGCTTGGTTAGGGTTACACCAAGGTACTTTATGTCATTTGTGGCTATTGTGAATGGTGTTGTTTCCCTAATTTCTTTCTCAGCCCTTTTGTCTTTTGCATACAGACGGGCTACTGATTTTTTTTTTTTTTTTTTAGTTGATTTTGTATCTGGCCACTTTGCTGAAGGTGTTTATCAGCTGTAGGAGTTCCCTGGTATAGTTTTGGGTGTCACTCACATTTACTATCATATCATCTGCAAATAGTGATAATTTGACTTCTTCCTTTCCAATTTGTATCCTCTTGATCTCCTTCAACTGTCTTATTGCTCTAGCAAGGACTTTGAGAACTATGTTGAAGAGATATGGAGAAAGTGGGCAGCCTTGTCTTGTCCCTGATTTCACTACGATTGATTTAAGTTTCTCTCCATTCAGTTTGATGTTGGCTATAAGTTTGCTGTATATCGCCTTTACTACGTTTAGATATGTGCCTTGTATCCCTGATCTCTCCAATACTTTAAACATGAATGGATGTTGGATTTTGTCAAATGCTTTTTCAGCATCTAGGGAGATTACCATGTGGTTCTTTTCTTTCAGTTTGTTAATATGGTGGATAACATTGATGGATTTTCATATACTGAACCACCCCTGCATACCTGGGATGAAGCCTACTTGGTCATAGTGGATGATATTTTTGATGTGTTCTTGTATTCGGTTTGCAAGTATTTTGAGTATTTTTGCATCAATGTTCATAACGGAGATTGGCCTGAAATTCTCTTTCTTTGTTAGGTCTTTGTGAGGTTTAGGTACTAAGGTGACTGTGGCTTCATAGAATAAATTTGGTAATGTTCCTTCTGTTTCTATTTGTGGAATAGTTTGAAGAGAACTGGAGTTAGCTCTTCTTTAAAGGTCTGGTAGAATTCTGAGCTGAAACCATCTGGTCCTGGGCTTTTTTTGGATGGGAGACTTTCGATGACCGCTTCTATTTCCTTGCGGGATATAGGACTATTTAATTGATTTACCTGGTCCTGATTCAGCTTTGGTAAGTCAAATCGATCAGGAAAATTATCCATTTCATTTAGATTTTCAAATTTTGTGGCATATAGACTTTTGAAGTAAGTCCTAATGATTGTTTGGATTTCCTCAGTGTCTGTAGTTATGTCCCCCTTTTCATTTCTGATTTTGTTGATTTGGATGGCGTCTCTCTGCCTTTTAGTTAGCTTGACCAAGGGTTTCTCTATCTTGTTGATTTTCTCAAAGAACCAGCTCTTGGTTTCATTGATTTTTTGAATTGTTTTATTTGTTTCTAATTGATTGATTTCAGCCCTGAGTTTGATTATTTCCAGCCGTCTACTCCTTTTTGGTGTGTCTGCTTCTTCTTTTTCTAGGGTTTTTAAGTGAGCCATTAAGTTGCTTGAATGAGCTGTCTCAAATTTCTTCTTGAAGGCACTTAGTGCTATGAACTTTCCTCTTAGCACTGCCTTCATTGTGTCCCACAAGTTTGGGTATGTTGTGTCTTCATTTTCATTGAGTTCTAGGAAGACTTTAATTTATTTCCTTCCTGACCCAGCTGTCATTTACTAGCAAGTTGTTCAGTTTCCATGTGTGTGTAGGCTTTTCGTTATTTCTGTTGTTGTTGAGGTCCAGCTTTATTCCACGGTGATCAGACAGGATACAAGGGATTATTTCAATTTTCTTGTATCTGTTTAGGCTCGCTTTGTGACCAACTATGTGGTCTATTTTGGAGAAGGTTCCATGAGTTGCATCCTTAATTTCAAGTTGTACTACAGAGCAATAGAAATAAAAACTGGGTGGTATTGGCATAAGCAACAGACATGTTTATCAATTGAATCAAACTAAAACCTAGAAATAAACCCACACACCTATGGATACTTGTTTCTTAGCAAAAAAGCCAAAAAATATACAATAGACAAAATAAAACATCTTCAACAAATGGCGCTGGTCTAATTGAAAGTCCGCATGTAGAAGAATGTAAACAGAACCATATCTATCACCTTGCAAAATATTCAAGTCCAAGTGGATCAAAGACCTCAACATAAAACTAGATACACTATATCTAATAGTAGAGAAAGTGGGAAATAACCTTGAACTCATTGGCACAGGAAGCCTTTTCCTGAACAGAACATCTCGTGCACTAAGATCAACAATTAATAAATGTGAACCTATGGAACCAAAAAGCTTCTCTATGTCAAAGGACATTGTCAAAAGTACACCCAACACAATGGGAAATGATTTTCACTAACTCTACATTTGATGGAGGGCTAATATCTAAAATATATAAGAAACTCAAGAAATTAGGCACCAAAAAATCCAAATAACACAATTTAAAAAGTGGGGTATGGCGCTAAACAGATAATTCTCCACAGAGGAAATCTTGAATGGCCTAGAAACACTTAAAAAATAGTCAACATTCTTAGTCATCAAATGCAAATGCAAGTCAAAATGACTCTGAGATTCTATTTTCCACCCAACAGGTTGACTATGATTCAAAAAAGTCAATGACAGCACATGATGGTGATGCTATGGAGAAAAGGGAACCTTCCTCCATTGTACTCCCATAGTGGGAGTGCAAACTTGTACATCCACTGTGGAAATGTATGTGGACGTTTCTAAGAAAATTGGGAATAGTTCGCCCTCAAGACCCAAGTATACCACTCCTTGGAATAGACCCAAAAGATGCTCAACCATATAACAAGGACATTTGGTCATCTATGTTCATAGCAGCTTTAGATGTAATAGCCAGAAACTGGAAACAACCCAGATGCTCTTCAAACAAATAACGGATAAAGAAAATGTGGTAGTTAATGGAATACTACTCAGCTATTAAAAACAAGGACATCTTGAAATTTGCAGGAAAGTGAATGGAATTAGAAAATATCATCCTGAGTGAGATAACCCAAACCCAAAAATACATGCATTGTATATACTCACTTTTAAGTGGATTTTAGCCATAAAGTACAGGATAACTCAAAGAAGCTAAGTTACAAGGATGACCCAAAGGAGGATGCTTGAATCTCATTCAGAAGGGAAAATAAAATAGGCTTTGGAGGTGTATGGATAGAAGGAACTGTGTAGGAGAGGAGATGGAAAGGTAAGCACAGGTGGGATTAGGAATAGGGAGAGCAGGTGAGAGAGGGCCTGGTGAGAAAATTGAAATCGGAGGTAGAGAGCATCTGTGGAATTTGCCAGAGACCTAGAATAGGGGTTGCCTCAGGAAGTCTATGGTGTCAACTTAGCTGAGACTTCTGGTAGGGGAGAATATGGAGCTTGTTTTGGCCACCTCCTGTAGCCAGGCAGGACTTCCAGTGTGAAGATAAGGACACCAAACCACCCACAATACCTTCAACCCAACATTGGTTCTGCCTACAAGATGTGCAGGTACAAAGATGAAGCAATGGTTGAGGGAATGGCCAACCAAAAACTCTCCCTACTTGAGACTCATTCCATGGGAGAGAACCAATATCTGGCATTAGTAATGTTACTCTGCTATGCTTACGGACAGGAAAATAGCATGACTCCTCTGAGAAGCCTCACCCAGCATCTGATGGGAACAGATGCGGAGATCCACAGCCAAACATTAGACAGAGCTCTGGGTGTCCTACAGAGGAGTTGAGGGAATGATTGAGGGAGCTGGAGGAGTCAAGGACTCCACAAGAAGACCTACAGAGTCAACAAACCTGAGCCCATGGGGCCTCACAGAGACTGAACCACCAACCAAAGAGCTGGTTGGTGGGCTGGTCTTAGGCTCCCTGTACATACGTAGCAGATGAACAGCTTGGTCTTCATGTGTATCTCCCAACAACTGGAGTGGGTCTCTCTGACTCTGATGTTTCCCACTGGACCCCCTTCATCTAACTGGGCTTCCTTGTCTGGCCTCAGTGGGAGAAGATGAACCTAGTTCTGCAGCAACTTATTGTGCTAGGGTGGGTTGGTACCCAAGGAGGACCTCCCCATGGAGAAGGAGAAGGATTAGGGAAAGGGTTGCAAGAACAGGGACTGGGAGGAGAAGGGGGCTGCAATCAAGATGTAAAGTGAATAAATAATTAATTCATTAAAAATAAATAAATAAGTCTGGTACAGTGGCACATACCTGTAATCCTAGCACTTGAGGAGGCAGAGGCAGGAGGATCTCTGTGACTTCAATGCCAGCCTGGTCTACAAAGCAAGTCCAGGACAGCCAAGGCTACACAGAAACTCTGTCTCAGAAAAAAAGTTAAATTAAATTAATTAATTAATTAAAACTTTTGTGTTTGTTTATTTGTTGGAGGTTGCACACGCCATATAATAAAAGTGAAGATCAGAGAACAACTATGGTAGTTGGTAGTCTCTTTTCACAATATATATCTAGAGATTTGAGCTCAGATCATCAGCTTGGTGGCAAATGCCTTTACCTGATGAGCCAGGCCCCATGTTAATGTGTGTGTAGATGTGTTGTGTGAGTGTGATGTATGTATGTGTGTGCATTCATTTGTGTGTGTGTTATTTTTATTACCAGCTTCCAGTTGTACATTCATAACACTGTTTCTGACCTATGCTAATAGCCAGAGTTTCAAGGAATTGAAGCTATAGGGGAACACTCTAATGTGAAAGATGAAACACTCATCCCCCTCCTACAGGCTGGGAAGCAGGTACTGAGGATTATGCTTGCTTTTTCTATGTTAACTTTTCTGTGAATGCTCCCAGGAAAGTAGTATCTCTCTCTCACTTACCAAACCAAAGAGGCCCCTGTGTGCAGTCTCTTCACCCTAAGCCCATCACTGGCCTGGAAAAGTTGTGCCCTTAAGTTATAGCCTAAGTGATGTTTTCATCTGCAGAATGTTCCCCTTGTTTAGAGTATATTATGGGTATTGGCTGGGGTATAGTGTCTCCATCATCAGGACCCATGTGAATAAAGGCCACAGACTTTAAGAGCAACCCTGTTTTTAAAAAGATCCTTTTGAGATTTCTTTTGGCTGCCGTCCAAGGCAAGTCCATGTTTCACTACGTACCATGTTATGACAGAGCAGATCACCTGGATACAGTCTGTACCTTATAATTCCTCTCTTTGCACTTCATTTCTATATAAGTTAAGAGAATTAGGGTGGGAGTTGAGGACTGAGCTGTGAGGATCTTTTGTTACATGTCCATATTGAAATGTAAAGCTGTTGTAATCATGTTCAATGATTTATACTACATAAACAAAAGAATTTTCACCATGTTTTTGCACTTTTTTTAAAAACTGGGCATAAAACAAGTTTATATATCATAAGAATTAAGGCTTTGGCAGAAAATTTAATCCCCTCGAAAGGTTAAATAGAAATGGGCAAACACTGAGTGATTCCCCCCAAAAGGAGAGGATTGCTGTCCCTCTTGTCTCCAGGCTATAACTCCATAAGTACTTGCATGCATATGTGATACATGAGTGTGGGCATGTATGTGTGCGTGTGTGTGTTCTATTTAGCTTATTTGACAAAAATTCTACTTGATCACTCTTTCTCTCTATAGTCTTACTTTTATTGGCACTTCAGTTCCACCACTTTACCTCCCCTTTGCTTCTAAGAGGAGAGACATTTATAACACAGGGAACACTGGTGGGGAAAACTAAACACAAATGGGGGAAATTAAAATGACATTGTTATGACTCTGAATGTTCCAGAAATGTCAGGGCTTGCAGAAACAAAACAAAAGAAAGAGTTGTTGCACCCCTTTCAGCATCTTAAATTGAATGAATGTGTGAGCAAAGGTGGTTATGCATCCATTAGTCATAGGGCCAGACTAACAATAGAAGGGGCTTATCTGTCTCAAAAAAAAAAAAATGTTTTCCCAGGGTTTGCAGGTGACTCTAGCTGAGATTCATGGTAGTGGAGGTCATGGAGACTGAAGAGACCACCTTCTAGCCAGACAGGACTTCTAGTGAAGGGAAGGAAACACCAAACCACCCACAAAAACATTGACACAAAATTTACCCTGCTTACAAGATATGCAGGCTAAAGATAGAGCAGAGATTGAAGTAATGTCCAACCAATGCTTGCCACAACCTGGGACCCACCTCATAGGAGAGAGCCAAACCCTGACATTATTAATGAAGCTCTGCTATGCTTACAAATGGGAACCTAGAATACTTGTCCTCTGAGAGGCTCTAACCAGTAGGGGATCGAGATAGATGCTGAGACTAACAGTCAAACATTAGGCAGAGAATGAGAAGCCTGGTTGAAGAGTTGGTGGGAGGTGATAGAAGGACACCAAGGGAACAAGAACTCCACAAGAAGACCAACAGAGTAAACTAACCTGGGTCCAGGAGCCTTAAGGAGACTGAAGCACCAACCAAGGATAATGAATGAACTTGACTTAGGCCCCATACACATATGTAGCTGATAGGCAGCTTGGTCTTCATATCATTCCCTAGCAGTGGAGTTGGGGCTGTCTCTGATATGGACATTGTTGCCTGCTTTTTCATCACTTCTCCCTGGTGGGGCTGCCTCACTAGGCCACTGGGGAAGAAGATTTCCTCAGTCCTTGATGTACTAGGTGGGTTGGTGGGGGAGGGGATTTCCCGAAGAGAAGGGGAGGGTGATAGTGGGAAGAGGGTGAGAGAGTAGGACCAGAAGGAGAGGAGGGAAGGGGGCTACAATCAGAATGTAAAGTGAATAAATAAGTAAACTTAGAAAAAAATGTTTTTCAAAACTTTACTGTTGTTGAATACTAATATTTATTATTTATTTATCTTTTAGTTAAACAGTAGTTATTACTAAGCCAGCTGTATACCCAAATCACTACGCAGAGACTAGGATGTATTTAGTTAATCTAGAGCACAATGTTGGGCAATGATTACTCCATCTTTTTTTAATTTTTTTTTAAATTTTTTTACTATTAATTACACTTTATTCATTTTGTATTCCCCCATAAGCACCTCCCTCCTCCCCTCCCAACCCCACCCTTCCTCACCCTTCTTCATGCATGCCCCTCCCCAAGTCCACTAATAGGGGAGGTCCTCTTCTCTTTCCTTCTGATCTTAGTCTATCAGATCACCTCAGGAGTAGCTGCATTGTCATCTTCTGTGGCCTGGTAGGGCTGCTCCACCCTTAGGGGAGGTGATGAAAGAGCAGGCCAATCAGATTATGTCAGAGACAGTCCCTCATCCCATTAGTATGGAAGCCACTTGGACACTGAACTGCCATGGGCTACATCTCTGCAGGGGTTCTAGGTTATCTCGATGAATAGTCCTTGGTTGGAGTATGATTACTCCATCTTAAACGTCCAAGCCTCCCACTCAGATTTCCCACATTATACTTGCTTTGTAGTCATATCTTAGGTCTAGGTCTGGTTCATCTCTCCTGGTGTTTCCAAGTCTTCTCTCAGATATCTCCTCTCCCAACCCTCCTCCCACTGACTTCTTTCTTCTCCCCTCCAAATAGGGTGAGATGAGAATGTCCCACCCTATTCTCTTCATTGCACAGCATTGGCTGGTTGTTTTGTTGGCAATATAGAGAACAAATGGTAGCATGCTTACACAAACTTAAGACAGGTGATGCTTAAAATAAGCATCACAATGCAATGTCCAGATTGAAACCAGATAGTGGAGTAGAGAAATAAGCATGTGAATGAACAAGGGTAATTTGTATACATTCCACAAGAACATTTTACGAACCTTTTGCCCTTTTAGTCCAATAAAAGGCTCCTTTTCTTTCAATACAATAATAATTATAAAACAGTTATGAAAACTATTAGGTAACATTTACATGTGCAATGTTCAGTCCATGTGCATTTGGCAACTTAGGAGAAATGATTTGATTATCTATCTTATCTTGACAAGTTTAGAGTTCTATACCTAAATTAACTTTTGTCCTTATTGGTATTACCTATATGAAAACATTTTCTTAAATTTGAAACAGCTTAAACTTAATTGTAGAACTATAACTATTTGGTCTTCAATCCCACCAGAGACTTGAGAAGGAATAAAACTAGTTACTGGAATAAATAGGAAGTGGATGTTAGCAGCTTCCAAAAAAAAAAAAAAAAAATGACAGAGACAGTTTACTGCCTGAAAAGTCACCAAAACTCTCTATAATGTAATGTTAGAGAATCATCTTCAGCCTTCTGGCTCAGTATATTTTCAGTATATTTGACAGACATATATATGAAGCAGGAAGTATTTAGGACATGCTTACCCTGCCTTGGCAGAGTTCGTCAGTCGGCTTGGCCTACATTTAAGCTTGCCCACTTTAGGCTAATTTTGTCTGTCATGAAACGAGGGCATTTTCTTTTTTTTGCCTGGGTGGCTCGTTTGTCAGGAGATGACCTGTCTCATTGTCAAAGAATCTTTAAAATAATAAAAACATTTTTAAATGCCATATTCTGTAGGTCTCTGAAGTTTTTGAAGACTTACCTAACTTTATATAATCGACTTGTCTGTAGAATATCTATCTGTTAAACCTAGGATGTATACTCCTGTGATAAATTAGACTAGTGTCTGATGTGACTGTGAGTTGATTAAGTAACAATTAACTTGCATTACCCAATATTCTAATCTTATTTTCTCTCTGAATAAGATCATTAACAACTTATAACCATTTCCCAATGACAATAAACATTCATAGCCACAGAAAACAACCAAAAACCTACCCAACCCCCTTTAAAGGAAATTGGACTTTGTTCTCATGAATTTTTTTCTAGCTGATTTTTTTTTGTACAAGCAGCAATCCTTTTAGGGTGCCCCCCCAAAAAAAACTGGGAAAAATGGTTTATTGAGCAAACATTAATATTTGTGGTCCAGTCTTTGAATGTGGAGATATTTTAAGCTTAAAAGAAGTCCTGTTTGGAATAGTAGAAAATGCTGGACCAAATGAGATTAGTAGCTTTCTTCAAAGCTATCTTGGGAGCAGGCTTTGATGAGAAACAGCAACTGAAGCACTTGAGGCAGGAACAAGCAGAATGCTGGAATATGCAAGATGCTAGAACAGATGTGTCAATGTCTCAGAATGCTGGGAGGATGAATTCTGCCAGATTTGATTCAGCTTCCCCAGTGTTCAGTCCTTTTGGTCTGAAAACATATATTTTATCACAATCATTATACAGTACTAAAATTATGAATGTATGAGATGTTCAGGATGCAACAAAATTGTAAACCAATTTTATCTATGCCATTTAAAAGAGTGGCATAATAAATTTTTAGGATATTGTAGCCAAGGATTTATTGGCCATGTATTATTGAAGTTCTGGCTGGAGACATTTTTACATCTCAGAGTTGTTACCATGTGAAAGGATCAGCACTTTATGTTACCCGTTTTGTTTAGTCTTCTTGATTTCTCTCTTTTTGTGTGTGACTAAGATCTTCAGGTGGTCTTCCTTTTTCATATCTGATTTTTATTAGTTTTGATGGAACCCATAATTTCTCTTCTACTGTATGAACATACATAAAACCTCTTCCCCAGCATACCATATTCCTTGCTCTCCTTTTTGGAATTAAGACCTTTATATGCTACTCTAATTCAGCAGTCCTTTCTAAACATCACTGTGTCTTAGCGGGTGTGCTACTTATCTCATTTAAACATTTAAAAATTGATAAATCATTATTTAATATATTTTGGGGAGACAGTATATTCACCAAGGTAAGAGAGTATACATTTCAGGAAGCCCCATGATTGGGCCTTCAAGGAACCTGTCAGAGGGGGGAGTGAGAGACCAAAAAAATTAAAAATTACATTTTGGGGGTACTGAGCTAAAGAGTTTAAGACATAACTGGTCAAGCTGGCCTTGTTGCTTCTAGACATCTGGCCAGATGCAGGGAAGAACTGTCCTTGAGGCATTCCTGTCCACTCATTAGAGTTACCATCATCAGGAAACCGGTTTGGGTGGCCTTGCCCTTGGGAAAAGCACTGACAGAGAAAATTGCCCCTCTTCCTTAGCAACAGCCTATCCATCCAGGACAGGACACCCCAACTGAAACCCAAAGCCAGCCCAAGGCCGGTCATTTCTCCCCCAAGAGAAAACAAATAAAACCAGAACTGTTTATGAAAAGTAGCCTCCCTTTTTATATTTTAACCAATAGAAGCTTGCCATGCTAGAATCCCCTGCTTTGGGCATGCTGGGAGCTATAAATCACCCTCAGTCCAGAGCTCTGAACTCTCAGTGGATACCAATGCCTTGATGTCTGTGAGAGTCCAGCTAGAGCTGTGAATAAAGATCCTCATGTGTTTTGTGATGGACTTGACTTGTGGTGGTTTGGGGGGGGGGGTCTTGCAAATCAGGCATGACATACACAAACCTGAGACAGGTGATGCTTCAAATAAGCATCACAATGCAATGTCCTATTGAAAACAGATAGTGGGGTAGAGAAATCAACATGTGAATGAACAAGGGTAAATTGTATACATTCCACAAGAACATTATACCAACATGGTTTCACAGGTTTCAGTCTGAGGTCATCTGGCTCTGGAAGCCAAGAAGCAGAGAGATAGAAGACAGGTTTGGAGACAAACTGTACCCACCAAAGTCTGTGCCCCACAACTAGCTATTTCCTTCAACTAGATCCTACCTTCTAATAGGTCCATTAAGCTATAGACTCATGAACAGATTCATCCACTAGAGAGGTTAGTATCCTAATGATCTAATTATCTCCCAATAACAACACCGACTGGGGACCAAGATCTCAATTAGGAGCCCATAAATGACATTTATTCATTTTGTTTTACTTTGTGCTTTTGAAACAGGGTCTTTTTGTATAGCCTTGGCTTTTTTGGAACTCACTGTGTAGACCAGCCTGGCCTAGAATGAGTGTTGGGCTACTGAAGGTGTGTACCACTACAGCTGGCTTTGTTGGGAACATTTTCACATAGACCACACCATGAGTATTAAATATATTTTCTACTTGTACTATTTTCAACTTATGATGGGCTTACCAGAATGTAACCTCTTCATTATTTGAGGCACATTTGTAAGACTAAAAAAGCTTTGATCTAAGCCTGTTTTGAATCCCATACCAGCACCAATCCTTCTTGCTTCTGTGTGTCTACTATTTTCCCTGTCCTCTCAACCCTAAATCAGAAGCTGAGCTTCTATTCTTTGGCTTTCTCCTGTTGACCTTCCACAGCTCCATGTTCATATCTCCACAACTTCCTTCCTACTCAGATTTCACCCACTTCTACTGCCCTCTTCCTGCAGGTTTTTCCTACTTGGCCTCCTGCTTACAGAAGCCCGGACAAAGTGTTTGAATCCAGGGCACAAGTCAGAATCTGGCATGCATTTCCCTAAGGTATCTGAGGAAAAGTGGAAGAGACAGACAGGTCAACAGCAACAGTAAGCTTTGAGTGTCCCCTGATGTGGATATGCAGAATAGCAGGGTGTTGGCTGATGAAAGCAATTCATTCAGCTTCCAAGACAGATTATGAGCCAGCTTTGTGCATGAGAGAACAAACTAGCGTTCTGATTTCCCAGAGCAATTTGGCTAAAGAGGGACCTTGCTGCATGTTCTTGTAGAATATGTGTTTTGTGTGAAACTGACAGGAACTATAACCAGAGGGAGACTTGGTACAGAGAGAGTAGAAGAGGGTGTGAAACAAAGATTTTATAATTATACTACTTGTAGAGTGAACAGGAACAAAGATGAAGCAATAAATTATGCTAATTATCTTGTATCCATTGCCAACTTTTATATGGAGGCACAGTGAATCCTTGTGCCAGGTCTGAGACTTGGTTACTTGGGTTCTAAATAGCTCCTCTGGCTTCCTCTGTAGTACCCCCACAGTAGTCTCCAAAGAATTCCCTGGGTTTCCTGGAATTCACACAATCTCAGTACTTTCCCCTGAGGCCTGTTGCACATCTAATACCCCTCTCCCCCAAATTCCTCCTACCATGAGACAGGCCTACAACTTTATCCCTGATCTTGGTCAAGATCTCATGCATGGCATGTCTTTTCTCTAAAACTGGTCCCATCCATATAAACTTTTCTACTCAAATTATTCCATACTGCTCTCTCTTAAACATTTAAAAAGAAAAAAAAAGTTTAAAAAATACAAGTAATTCTCAGCTCCTTTTTCTCAACTGCTGGATAATCATACCTTCATGAGTTTTCCTCTTGTGTCTCAAATTCCTGCGTGTCTAGGGGTAAATAAGAGATCATCTCACATCCAGGCGTTGTGGGCACAACTGTAATCACAGTACTCTGGGGGGGAGAGTCAGGTGAATTTCTGTGAGTTTGAGGCCAGCATGGTCTACAAAGCAAGTCCAGGACAGGCAAGACTACACAGAAAAACCCTGTCTTGAAAAGCCAAAACCAACCAAACAAACAAACAAGCAAACAAACAAAAAACAGATTTCATCTCAATTAGCATAAGTTTCCAGGCATTAAAAAAAGAAAGAGATAACATCCTTTGAAGATTTTAAAAGGGGATGTTTTATATAGGCAGTGACCATGTTTTGTGACACACATTCCCATTTGAGATAGATTCATACATTAAGGTGACATGGAAGGATTAAGACTGATCAGCCTTGGTCACTCCAGAGCCACTGTGGTTAGAGGATGACACTGTATTTCTTTGTATTGTTTTTCTTATGTTTTGCATTGTATTATAGTAAATAAAATCATCTAGGGTGGCATGTTGTTTAGTATTCAACTGAAACTTTTATCTTTAGATTCTTCTTCATTTCGAGAATAATTCAAGTTCAGAGTATGTGAAAATGTCTTTGTTCATCTAGAAGACAAAATCCACAGATATACATTATTCAAATATTTGGATTACTTCCTAAGGAAAACCTTAAGAACTTCCTCTTGTGTATTTAAAGATATATGGAAATTTTGTCATGGTAAGTGGAAACAGAATCAAAAGATAATCAGGAAAAATATGAAATTAGGTGTGGTGGCATATACCTTTAATCCCAGTACTTAGGAGACAGAAGCAGGGAGATCTTTCTGAGTTCTAGGTCAGTCTGGTTTACATGGTGAGTTTTAAGCCAGCCAGAGCTACATAGTGAGACATTGTCTCAAAAGCAAATATATATGCATATGTATATACACATATATATGTGAATCAGAATAAAGTGATCTTGTTACCTGTTACATCTCTTTATTTCATCTCTATGCTCAGCCCAGGATGTACAGAGCACACACAGTGCTCGTTTTCTTAAGTCTAGTAGACATGAGTATAATATAGTCCTTTCTGTATTAGATTTATGCTCCCAAGTAGTTACCCCACCATTATTAATGGCAGTTATTTGCAGAGATGCAACTCAGGTGGTAGCATCCAGGCAAAGTGGTTCACAGTCTCAGCACTCCACCTTTAGGGTTGAGTAGTGAATAATCTGGCAAGATATACAATGCATCCAAGGATGTTGAGTTGTACAGTTGGTGTCTACTCTCTAGCTGGTAGTCTTACCTCTCACTCTCCCATTGTAACTGCCAATGGCTCCACACAGTGAGAATTGACCTTCAATAATCCTATCCTACTATTTGGATAGTTGTTGCTGTGTTTGTATAGTAGGTTTTGTCAAGGGATAAAGTAGACATTCAGATGCCCTTGATACCTAAATTCAGCTGGACTCTTTTCTAAAATGTCAGGTCTTCTCTAAGAATAATCATTCATCTCTTCTTGCTAGAAAATACCTTATACCTCTCTCCTGTTTGGTAACAGATTCCCCATTGGTTCATGTTCCATGTGAGTTGAGCTAATGGCTGTCACTTGGCTTTCTTTCTTAAGATATAATATTTAATGGCCTCTCCGTGAAGTTAGATATAGATGTTATAATGTCCAGTGTGGTACAGACATGGCAGTAGACTTTCTGAGAGAAGCTCTCACAGCAAAAACCCAGTGCAATAGCAGCCACAATAACCCTAGCATACAATTCTGTTTCTCTAGAACCACTTCAATACCACTATTTGTGTTAGTCAGGGTTCTCTAAAGGAACAAAACTGATAAGATGGAGTGTATGTGTGTATGCCTGTGTGGATGTGTGATATGTATGGAGATTTATTAGGGTGATTTATAGGCTGTGATCCAGGTTGTCCAACCATAGCTACCTCCTTGATGGAAAGGAAAAGGATTCAGTAATTGTTCAGTCAGTGAGACTGGATGTCCCAGCAATCTCAATCTGATGCTGGAGTCTTAAGAAAGTCCTATTGAGATGCTGGTTTTCAGTCTTCAGTCTATAATGGAATCCCAAAGACGTGGTTATGAGGAAAGGAATGCCTCTACAACAAAATGTTTGAAATTGCCAATGAGAATGACAGCAAGCAGGCAAAAAGATGAAGTTTCCTTCTTCCATGTTCTTTTATGTTGGCTGCCACCAGAAGGTGTGGCCCAGATTTGGGGTAGGTCTTCCAAATTCAAAATTATATAATCAAGAAAATACGTCAAAGTTGTAGAGCTACTTAAGATTTAGTTGATTGCAGGTGTAGTCAAGTTGACAATCAAGATTAGTCATCACAGCTACCAAGGGACTGAAAAGAGGACTCCATGGTTAAGAGCACTGGTTGTTCTTCCAGTGGACCCAGTTCTATTGGAGGTGTCATTTCTATTCAAACCATTACATTCCACTCCCTGGCTCTCATAAGCTTATAACCATATCATAATGCAAAATGCATCAGCCAAACATCAAAAGTCACTGGGTGTGGTGGTGCACACCTTTAATCTCAGGACTAGGGGAGCAGAGGCAGGTGGGTATCTGTGAGTTTGAGTCCAGCCTGGTCTACAAAGTGAGACCAGGACAGGCAGGGCTCTGTTACAAAGAGAAACCCTGTCTCAAAAAACAAACAAAAATATCAAATGTCCAAAGATCAAAGTCTCTTCTGAGACTCAAGGCAATCTCTTAATTGCAACCCCAGTAAAATCAAAATCCAAAAGCAGATTACATACTTCTAACATACAGAATATATGTTACCATTCCAAAAGGGGGAAAAAAAGGAGCATATTGAGGAAATACTGGACCAAAGAAAGACTGAAAATCAGCTGGGCAAACAGCAAACTCTACATCTTCATGTCTGATGTCAAAGTGCTCTTCAGATCTCCAGCTCCTTTCAGCTTTGTTGAATACAACACACCTCTTTCTTGTTGGCTGGTTCCACTGCCTGTTAGCAGCTCCCCTCGGCAGGTGTCCCATGGATCTGGCATTTCCAACAACTTGAGGTCTCCAACACAATCCAGCCTTCGCTTTCATAGCTTCACTCAGTGGCCATTCTGGGCCTCCATGCAGGGACATCCCTGACAAATGCCTGGCTTTAGCCACTGTTGTGGTTTGAATAGGAATAACCCCCCTATGCTCATAGAGTTGAATACTTAGTCAACAGAGAGTACCACTATTTGAAGACAATAAATAAGGATCAATCCTGAAGATGCATTATGACCGAAATAGACTGTAACTAATATTTTCTACCCTCCTTATAATTTATTTCACAGAAAACTAAAACAAATTTTTTTTAAAATAATGAATCATTTTTTAAAATAATTACACAAGGCTTTGTATGTATATCAAAGTTTCCATTGCTTAATCAGATGGCCTTTGTCTATATCATGTCATAACTTGATGCTGACTTGTTTTTTAAGTTAACAGTGGAAGAACAGACCAGAAGATAGGGCCTCTTTTCTTGACTTTCCTGTGAGTACAGGAAAACCTGGGAAGTTGGCCATATCTGTGAGGCTGTGAATGGGTAGATTTCAGTCTGTGACTGAGCAAGCTGTTCCTGAGAGAGAGAGAGAGAGAGAGAGAGAGAGAGAGAGAGAGAGATGTCTATCTGCACAACCAAGTAAACTGTTTTGCTATTGTGTTCAGTGATGCGTGTGGGCTCTGGTACCAAAACACTTAGCAGACTAAGTTGTGTGGAGTCTTCAGTGCTACTTTGATCACAGCAATTTTCCCTGAATAAGTGGATATCAAATGGCCTGCTCCAAGAATGAATTAACTTCTGGGATACAGCTTTGGAGGGGTCCAGATAAACCCCATATTTGTCCTCCCAATATAAATCTGTTCATCTTTACACAAGATCATTTTTCAAAAGTTTGCCTATTATTGGGATACAGCTTACACTTGACAAGTTCCACATGTGAAGAGTGGTTGGAGCTTAATTAGTTAGACAGTTTCTGGGTGTCCAGGATCAGGATGAAGGTTTGCCTGTACCCCCTAGATAAACCAAAGCCAAATCAGAACTATTTTGTTGAATTCAAGGAAGGGCTGAAAGCCCAAAACAGAAAAATTCAATATGCACAAGAGGAAAGCAAAAGAAGCACACACTTCCTTGACCTTCTAGATAGCTGTGGACAGGAGCTTTGTGCTAGCCACAAGAATCTGTGCAAGGGATTGCAGCCCACAGCCATTAAGCCTATTCACAAAAAAAAAAAAAAAAAAAAAAAAAACAAAAACAAAAACAAAAAAAAAAAAACAGAGTCCATAGCTGATTTTTGGAGCAGCCAGCATTTATATAAGCAGGTGCTTCATCTCTGTGGTCAAGGGTCACATGTGTGTAATGCTGTTGTACAATATTGTTTACAGCTTCTAAAACATTTTGAGAAACGGCTAAGTTTTGTGACTAAATTCAACTTTGAAAGCTGTGTAGCCACACAGCAGCCCTTCGTGGGATTATTCCTTGGTTTTGAAGTAACCACTAAACCATTCCCAGTTACCTGTAGAGGACCAAAGGGCCAGATGGATATTAGAGGGTTCAACTCTGATCCCACTAAAAATCATAGGGCCTTATAGTCTATTAAAGAATAGATCATGTCACCTCCGCCTGAGGGAGGAGCAGCCTTACCAGGCCACAGAGGAAGACAATGCAGCCACTCCTGATGAGACCTGATAGACTAAGGTCAGAGGGAAGGGGAGGAGGGGCTCCCTTTTCAGTGGACTGGGAGAGGGACACAGATGGGGAAGAAGGAGTGTGGGATTGGGAGAGGAGGAGGGAGGGAGGTACAGGGAAGATACAAAATGAATAAACTGTAATTAATAAAAATAAAAACAATTAAATAAAAAAAAACATGAATAGAGCAAATGTCCTTGTTGTATACTTGAACATCTTAAAAAAAAAAGAATAGATCATGGAGCCAAGAGAAATGCACTTTGTCAAGTGTAAAGATCTCCTTTGTTCATTTTTTTTTGGGGGGGGGGCGCTCTCTTTTCAATCCACCTTTTCTCTTCATTCTGTTTATCATTCAACGCAAAAAAAAAAAAAAGTCTCTCCCATAACTTGCTGGCTACTGCAGTTTTCACTGTCTGTGTCAGGTAGTTTGTCAACATTTTAAGCAACATCGATCTTCCTATCTGTCCTCTGTGCCACCACTCACTCCTCATGCTCTTTGAAAGAAAAGTCACCTTATGCATCATGGCTCATTTATTTCAAAAGAGAACCAGCATCCAAAATTTACCCTGCCTACAAGAGGTGCAGAGATAAAGATACAGTATTGACTGAGGGAATGTCCAACAAATTCCTGCCCCAGGCTGGAACCCACCCCATGGGAGGGAGCCAACCTCTGATGCCATTAAAGATACTCTGCTATATTTACATACAGGAGTCTAACAAAACCATCCTCTGAGAGGCCCCACCCAGCAGCTGATAGAATCAGATGCTGAGACTCACAGTCAAGCATTAAGTGGAGCTCAGTGGAAGAGTGGGGGGAAGGATAGAAGGATTCAGAGGAGACAAGAATGTCACAAGAAGACCAAAAGAGTCAACTAACCTAGATGTATGGGGGCTGGTGGAGATGGAAGCACCAACCAAGAAGCATGCATGGACTGGACCTTGGTCCTCTACACATATGTAGCCAATGAGTAGTTAAACTTCCTGTGGGTCCCCTAGTAAGTTGAATGGGTGCCATTTATGGCATGGGACCCTGTTGTCTGCTTTCGATCACTACTCCCTAGTGGGGCTGCCTTGCCTGGTATCAGTGGATGAGGATAAGCTCAGTCTCAATATGGCTTGATGTGCTTGGGTGGGTTAGGGGTGGCTCACTTTTTCTGAAGAGGAGTGGGAATAGGGGAAGATGGTGAGAGGGGGGACCAGGAGAAGAGAAGGGAGGGGGCTACAATCGGGATACACAGTGAATATATAAAAAAAAATTAAAGAATAAAATAAAGAGAGAACCAACAGCTCATATTCACTGTATGAAATATGTTTTTTTAATAATAGAGAATATGGTGGCTGTGGGATTTGTTGTTGTTCTTTCTTTTTGTTTTGCCTGGGAACTCCTACTGACCAATGGAGAAAGAACTCTATTAAATACTTTTCTTGTTGCTATGAGAGGTTACCTGACCAAACAACTTAAAGGAAAAAGGACTTATTTTGGCTAAGGGTTTAAGGTATTACAGTCTAGCATGGTGAAGAAGGCATAGTGACTGGTGCTCCATCTATGATTTTTTTTTTTTTGTATTTTGTTTGTTTGTTTGTTTCATATAGGGTTTCTCTGTGTAGCCTTGCTGTCCTGGGACTTGCTCTGTAGACCAGGCTAGCCTCGAACCCACAAAGATCCTGCCTGCCTCTGCCTCCCAAGTGCTGGGATTAAAGGTGTGTGCTCCCACCGCCATCACCACCCAGCCTTTTATGCCCTTTTAATAAATTGATGCACTCACATTTAATTAGTTAGTGATATCAGTATTCTTTTCCTGTGAAGGAGGTAGTGAGCTAGACAAGGAGAAAATAGCACAGTATTAGCCTTTGTGATGTATCTAGTTTTTACAGTGCTGATGATTCACAAAGGGAGTCATGGTGTCATCTTTCTTTTATCCTAGCTTGTTTGCATAATGGAATAGAATCAATGGGAAAGGGCCCGTTTTGCCCTTCTTGCCTCAGAACTTCTGCAGATAATTGCTTGTGGGCATCCAGAGTATGTGTGTGAAGTGATTTTTTTCTTGCGCTGATCTGTTCCTTCCAATCTCAAGACCCACAATTGGCTGAGTATGATTCAAGCTCTCAGAGAGACCAAATTCTCAATAGTCATGTGTTTGTCATAAGGACAGGGTAGGTTCTGAAAAATATGTCATTTATGGATTGCATCTTTATGTGAACAGCTATGTGTATACAGAGAACTATGACATCTGTGCTGCCACATAGACAAATGTTAGAAAAACAACTGATGGATCAATTGCTTGATACACCCAAATAACCCAAAGAGAGAAGATGATTGATTGACTAAATGATAAGATAAATGCACATAATACAAATGGTTGAATGATATATGAATGATTGCTTGGTGTGATAGACAATTTTTAATATGTAGATGGAATATACATACTTGCATAAACTCACATGGTCTAGCCTACTACATACTCTCGACAAAAGTTACAAAGATAGCTCTTGATTCATGACGTAGACAATAACATATTATAGGTGATAATGATGGAGAGGGTTTATGGATAGACAGACCAACAGACAAACTGATCAATGGTATACCTATTGTTTTGGGGTCAAAAATAAACAAAACAACACAAGATTACATTTAACACAGGAAGAAATCATGTAATCAAAAGATGCAATAAATAGGAAATGCATGAGTTTTAGAAGGATATGCATTCTAAAATTATGATAAGCAGTATGGTAGACACAAAATCCAGCAATTCTGTAGTCAGGCACTGTAATTTTATGTACTGTGCACTTTTATGGCTGGTAGTTCAGTTTAGAGCATCATTACACATATGAGGAAAGCATTGCACTACAATATCTTGTGAAAATCAACTGCACCTGCTGGGGACCAACCTCAGCCAATTGTGGGTCTTGAGATTGGAAGGAACAGATCAGCACAAGAAAAAAATCACTTCACACACATGGGCAGGTACATGCTGATGGATGACTCATTTCAAGAGACTGTTCTTAGGAGGCAGTCTCTCTTGTGTCTGCTCACGCACTCTTTCTTCTACTCTCTTTCTTTCCTTTCTTTTTTCTCCTTTCCTAGAGCAGATAGTCAATCCTAGTCTTTTATTGTTAAATTGTTTCCTTATACACTGTTTATCATGATCAAAAACCTTTTAGTCTTTCCCCAAAATATTAGCTTTTCCCTAAAAACTCACAAATGAGAATAAACAGAATATAGCAAACTGTACTCTACCTACACGGTACAGTGTTTACATTGCAAGCAAGCATATTTAATCATTAACTCAGTGCTTTTTTTCGGACAAACCTCTACATCATAGGTCATCTAGGCAAAATCTTGTGATTACAATAAGTGGCATCAGATCAAAGAGGTGCTAAAGAAACTAGACTATTTTTAATTCTCTGTTGCTGTTTGTAGCTGAGCAAGTTCTGAGCTCTTTCTAAACAACTTTTATAATAGGAGTGATCATTCAGAGTGTCTGTAGCCCCTTCCTCATAAACTATACAAAGCTCCTACAATCTCATTTTCTTATCCCAAGGAGTCTTGTCCATGTGACCAAGTCTTTCTGGAAAAGGAAGTTAATATGAATCCAGTGATTTCTATAAGGTCTAAGTCCTTTTTGACTGCAGCAATCTAGGGGCTGAGTGTGAAAACTCAAACAATTCCTGATATCATTTAATATCCATGAGCTTACTAATGTTTTTCAGGAAACAATTAGCACAAGAGGCCTCTATAAATTCAATTTCTTATGCAGGTAATTCAGGGTTCACTGCCTTTACAGCCAGGAGGAATCCCCCCTCCACAATGGTTGTTTTTGCACCATTTCCTTTTCCCCCAGTCTCCCTAGAAGTCTTAACCAGTTGCATTGACTAGGGTTGAATTAGAGAAAAAAGATGGAGTCCCAGTAAGAAACAAAGCAGGCAGAGATATAGGAAAAAGCAATGGCATTTGTGATCTGGTAATACAGAGGTGTTTTCTTTAGGGCGATAGTGCTCCAGCAGCCGGAAGTATGTCAAGCAGCTGCTTCTGCAATCATGTCATCCCTGACATGCACCTACAGAAATAGTGACATAATCTTAAGAATTATTATCATAAATGAGATTATTATTGACCAAAACCTATGAGGCATATGGCTATACAGATCTTTTTTGCTTAGGTTTGTTTTTTGAGACAGGGTTTCTCTGTGTAGCCTTGGCTGTCCTGAACTTGTTTTGTAGACTAGGCTGGCCTCAAACTCACAGAGATAAGCCTGCTTCTGCCTCCTAGAGTGCTGAGATTACAGACTTGCACCACCAAGCCCGGCTCAGCTATATAGGTCTTTAACTGGTGACTTGAGACTAAACTTTGCTAATCTTGGTGGAGCACACCAGTAATTTCAGCATGTAAGAGGCTGAGACAGAAAGATCCCGACTTCATGACCAGCTGGGTATACAGAATAAAACTGCCTCAAAAGCCAAGGGAAGAATAGAAGGAAAAGAAGGGCTGGATGGAGAAGGAATTAGAAGAAATAATTAAGTGAAAAATGTAGGAAAAAATGTGCCCTGACTCCCAACAGTTCTCTGAAGTCCAGTGTGCTTATTAATTTTTCTCCACTTTTTACCCCCTGCCAAGTTGGCAGAGCTGTTCCCACACAGAGCTTAGGTAAAGATTTGAGCACCCACGTTCAAAAGCTTTAGGAAGGCCCTGAGAAGAACCTTGAGGAGCATAGGTGGGTGCTCAGCAGAATATGCAGCAAAATCTTCTGGGTAAATTAATGTGTGTGTGACCCAGATTTAGTGACCTCAAAAGAATGCTGGTTATTTGGATAGTTTAATATGAGTTTCTTGACAGCCTAGGAGAAGCTTTATTGAGGCCACATGGCTTAGGATTTTTACAGGAATTTCTGGGTCAATGACCCCTCTGCTGCAGTGATTGTAAAACATTACAACAGAGTTTTTCCTCTTCCTCTTACTACCTTTGTTTTGATAATCTAAGATTCAACTTATTCATCGAAGTCCTCTCCCATCCCTTGGGGGTTGTTTGTTTGTTTGTTTCAGAGTCTTACTTTGTAGCCCTGGCTGGCCTAAAACATGCTAGGTAGACTAGGCTGGCCTCCAGCTCATAAGAGATCAACCTTCCTCAGCCTCTGAAGGTCTAGGATTAAAGACATACACCACTACCAGGCTTTCTCCCTCTCTACATATTTTAAAATGCTGCTGCTGCTGCTGCTGCTGATGATGATGATGATGATGATGATTATTATTTTTTAGACAGGCTGGCCTGGAATCTGTGATTCTTCTGCCCCAGCTTCTCAAGTGGTAAGATGATAGGTCCTTGTTCCCATACCTGGCTCTTAGAGATTTGGGATTTTACTTTGTTTTTTTAGTGGTTTTGTTTATTTGTTCCTATTGTTTTGAGACTGGGTCTCACTGTGTAGTCCTGGCTAGCCTCAGACATACCCAATTCTGCCTCCTGAGTTCTGGGATTAAAGGGATGCTCTGCATCACCTGGTTGTTTCTTTGTTTTTTTTTTTTTTTTTTTTTTGTTTTGTTTTGTTTTGTTTTTTTTTAATTTTGGCTTGGTTGGTTGGTTGGTTGGTTGGTTGATTGGTTGGTTAGTTGGTTGGTTTGGAAATTTGGTTTCGTTTTTTTGACTTATTAACTTCATCTTGATAGTATTCTTAAAGCTAATCAAGAATGTCTTTCATAGGAGCTAGAGAGATGGCTCAGCATCTGAGCACTGGGTGCTCTTCCCGAGGACTCAGGTTCAATTCCCATCTAACAAGCACCTATAACTCCAATCCCAGGAAATCCAACACCCTGTTTTATCCTCTATTGGCAATGCACTCACACATATAGTACACAGATGTACATATAGGCAAAGCACCCATACACATAAAATGAAAAAAGTTGTTAGAAAAGAATCCCCTTCAAGTCACAAAGGACATCCCTAGATCCTGACTCTTGAATAATGATGGATACCTGGAAGCCAATCATAGACTGTGTCAGGAAGGCATACCAAGGGAATAATTTATGTCCTTAAGAAAGATTCCAGACTTGGGGCCACAAAGATGGTTAAGTGCACTTGCTGTTTTTGTGTAGGATATGTGTTGGTTCCTAGCACATGGTGGCTAACAACTGTCTATAACTTCAGTTCCAGGGGACCCTCTTCTAACCTTTGTGGGAACCTCACATAAATACACAGACATAAATGTAGGTAAAATACTCATACACTTAAAAATGCTTTAATCTTTTTTAAAGACTCCATTTTTTTTTCCATTTGCAGTGTTTTCTACATGACTTGTCTTATCCATAGTAAGGCAAGCAAGGCATAGCTTGTAGCTCATTTGAAAAATGGTATGGACAAGACAGGAAACAACTAAGGCACACAGGATGATGGGATTTATAGAATGGACCTGCTAGCCTGTGAAGTTAATGCTCAGCAGAATAGGGCCCATGGCTAGGAATATAATTATCCTCTAGAAAATTTCTTTAGAGATCATATAGGAAATAGATGAATGCATACATTCTATTATATCCACACAATGTAGATAATAAGGAAGGTAGTAGTATCTTTCTCTGAAATGAGGAGAAAGGGTGAACTAGTTAAAAGCTGTTTAATTAAACTGACAATAATAAATAAACTGACAATAATAGGATAATAAACAGAACCCCTCATAGAAACTCTCAATATTTTTACCCATCTACCACACAACTCTACTTGCATCTATGCCTGCAATAGCGGAGTTTCTCAGAGACCAACCCAAACCTCTGGATTTACATCTGAATTCTGTCTCCATATCCCTTACCCCATCATACTATCTCCTCCCTCCCATATCATCATCATCATGAGCATCATCATCATCTACATTTTCTCGACAATGGATCATTGCCGCCACCCTCTTCCATGCATCTCAGGATATTCTAACATTGTCAAGCTTTAAAACAATAGTGAAATGATCAATACATCACCATAAGCCACCAGCTGCAAGAAAAATGGTTCAAACTCCATGGTGTGCTTTTACAGAGCAACTGAATTCAGTTCCCAGCACTCACATGGTGGCTCACAATGATCTATAACTCCAATTCCAGGGGATCAGACATGCTCTTCTGACCTCTGTGGCCACCAGGCACAGACATACATGCAAACAAAGTGTTCATACATGCAAGATAATTTTTTTAAGTGTGTGTCACTGTATCATTTATTTGTCTACTCCCTCAGTGATCTGGAATCAACACGTCTAATGTGCATGCTTCTGTCTGTAGGGCCTAATTCTGTCTGCCTGGCAAGGGGCTTTACAGTGTTCTTTCAGCACATTCCTGTTTCAGCTCACACTGAGAAATCTCCAGTCTGTGATGGTCAGGTGGGTAACTGGAAGGCATTGTCTTGACTGGATAGTCAGAGAAATAAGGGTTCTAGTGAGCTTCAGAACCTGATTCACAAATGCCTGTCAAAGGAAAAAGGAGGATAAGGACAACTTGGGGAGTGGTCTCTGCAAAACAGGTTAGGGGTGAACCAGATGGGACCAGTTGAAATCAAGTGGCAGGGATGGCTCCATGAAGACAGCAGATTCCAATGAGTGTTAATCAGACTCTCATGCAGGACATTAGCCCCAGCCCTAGAAGCATACCCACTGCTACCCTTCAAAGCAGCCCTGTGTGCTGCCAACATCTTCTGCAGAGGTGTCTCTAAAGCCTATTCCTTGAGCACCAGCTTGCAACTCAAGAATATAGGATACTCCTAGAATTGATTGTGTTTACAGGTCTTTAGCTACAATAGAGGCTGGAATACCAAATGTTTACCTCTGTCCTTTTGGAATGATTAGGAAGGAATACCCATACAAGAGAAGCTCCTGATATTGGGGGCAGGGGGGCAGACATTATTCTGCTGATATTAAAAATATAGTTGCCCCCTAGGAAATCACTCTTGGGCATCTCCTTCAGAACAGTAAGCAAGATGAATGTGGTCTCTCAAGGAAGATGCATCAGGAATACCCAGAAATCACTAGATAGCAGCTACCAGCACCAGGGTTACACTGTGTTTGTGCAGTTTCTGACCCCAAAAATACAAATGCCGGTTTCACTACTTTTTGAGAATGCAAGAGTCCTAATGTATATAGGATGGGAGATGCTACATGGCAGAACTGTCTGTAGCTGTGATGTGCTGAAAAGTATTTGTTGCTTTTATATATATATATATATATATATATATATATATATATATATATATAT
>NW_026590466.1:436474-446350 GCF_907164565.1 Psammomys obesus
TATATATATATATATATATATATATATATATATATATATATATATATATATATATATATATATATATACACACACACACACACACACACTACAATGGCTTATAACCCTAGTGCATGCTGCAACATTTCTGCAAAGAACAAAAGAGAAATCATGTGTATTTTTGTGAGTGCATGTTATAAGCATACATACATATAGATAGATGGTTAGATTTTTCTTTTCCAGATAGATGATTATATTTTTCCCTCTTGTTTTTGTTGTTTTGTTTTGTTTAAATTTGATTTGATATTTTTGAGATGAGGTCTTAGTAGCCTTGGCTGGCCTTAAACTGCCTAGGTAGCTCAGGCAGTCTGTAAACTCAAGGCAATACTCCTATCTCAACTTTTCTAGTGTTGGTGTTAATGCATGAATTATTGTGCCCAGCTACATGTGTCATCTTAACTGAGGGAAAGGTGAACATCATAGCTCTAGGGAGTTCTTAGGCTATGTCACTACTCGACACAAAACTGGAGAGACAGCTCTGTTAAAGATATGATGTACCCCCGCCCTACTGGGACTAGAGAATGACTTGTTTCATACCTCCCAGTGCTCCACTCCCAGTCCATCCGGTTGGACTTGTCTGTCTCCTGCACCATCCAAACCTTCCAGAAGACCACTGGGTCGAGGTTATTTAGACAGAATCCACTTCAAAATGGAGTTAGACACAATGACTTTATTTAACTTTTTTCTTAAGAACTTGGATCTGGCATGTAACATTACAGCTGGTCTCAGAAAAAGTTCAAATGGTAAGTAAGAGTCAAGAGGTGCCACTGAATGTTCTAGAAGGAAGTTTCCATTTCCAAGCTCTGGTGTGTTGTTTCTCCTAGCATAAAGTGCATCTTCAGTGAGCTCCACTATGGTGACCATAGTGGAATTTGGAGGATGCTACGTTATGGTGACACTGTAATAGGAAGAAAGGCAAGAACACAATCCGAAATGAAGAGACAGAGCCTGAAAAATAAGGGTGTGTGACTCCTATCCCATCCCTTCAGAGGTCCCCCTGGACTTGGGAAATTGAGTCAACTTCCTTTATGGTGCAGGACCCAGTTGCACTATGGATATCGACAGTGCTGGCATCAGAACCTGGAGAGGAAAAGAGGAGGCTGTGTTGGTACTGAGGTTTTAGAAGTCTTTCTATTGTTTTGTTGGTACAGGGTCATGTGTCGATGAGGCTTGCCTTAAACTTAATATACAATCAAGAATGACCTTGAACTTCTAATCCTCCTGCTTCCCCCTCCAAAGTGCAAGAATAATAGATATGCACCATTATGTTCATTGTATATAGTGCTGGGGACTGAACATAGGACAACATGCTAGCTAGCCAAGCTCTGTAATAACTGAGCAAAGTTGCCAGCCCATAGAAGTCCTTCCTTCAACTTCACAAAATGCTGCTAGTACTAGAACAAAATGAAATTTTTTCTTTCTTTTTCTAGAAAGAAAGGAAAGAGAGAAGAAAGGAAGGATGGAAGGTTCTTAGTCAAATCTTAGCATCTAAGGCTGGCTGTAACGGTACATGCCTTTAATCCCAGTTTAAGGGAGGCAGAGGCAGGCAAGTGTCTGTGAGTTTGAGGCCAGCCAGGTATACATAGCAAATTCCAGGACATCTAGTACTACATAGAAAAACCCTGTCTCCTGATAGACTAAGATCAGATGAAAGGGGAGAGGACCTCCCCTGTCAGTGGACTGGGGGAGGGGCATGGGTGGACAATAGGGAGGAGGTTGGGATTGGGAGGAGCCGAGGGAGGGGGCTATAGTTGGGATACAAGGTGGATAAACTGTAATTAGCAAAAAATAAAAAAAGAAAAACCCTGTCTCAAAAAAATAATCGACATCAAAGTTGTGTGGTGGTGACCGATCCCTTTAATCCCAGCAATTGGGAAGCAGAGACAGGAAGATCTCTGTGAGTTTGAGGCCAGCCTCTTCTACAGAGTGAATTCTAGGACAGCTAAGACTACAAAGAGAAACCCTGTCTCAGATAGATAGATAGATAGATAGATAGATAGATAGATAGATAGATAGAGCGAGAGAGAGAGAGATGACATGAATGTTGCCTGTGTGTATGCATTTTAAAAAGGAGGAAAAAACCCCTCTACATCATCCCTTACTACATTTAAATCTATTCATTCAGAAAAAAAGGAAAAATGGAACGAACCCTACAGAAATATTTCAGGCAATTGACACATGGTTCCAGAGGAAATGTGAGTTTAATTAATGTGACCCTGGAGCCCTGAATGTGTTATGTGGGATTAACAAACAATAAAGAGTCCATCCATGGGAAGTTGTGACATACACAGTCACAACTGCCTGGCTACCTGCACTCAGCTCCAGGAAGCCCCCAAAAAAGGAATCTATGTTCTCTGTAAAACTCCCTCTTGTCCTCACACACAGTGCCACCAGCTTTCATCTTGCAACTCCTGTCCTTCAGCACCTGGAAGCACCGAAAACAATCTCTCCATCTTTCAAAGGCTGTAATTTAAACACATATCAAGATCCAACCTACAACAGCACATGCCTAATGATGCTTTGCCAAGCCAGTTTTGTTTTTATGATCATAAATTGAGGCTCTAGATACAATGACTGAGTGACAAAAGATGTTTCTCATATGATGACATAGTGCACACATCCAAGTAATCTCTAAGTTATTTGGTGTTCATTTCATGAGAAGCTGAAGAAGACCTTTCTCTCTGGCCTTGATGTCTGGAACCTGTGTGAGCATGAGAGAGAGCCAGCCATGTTTTGCTTCTAAAAGCCATTGCTAATTTTTCTTCAGAATAACTAATTTTGTAACATCACATTCTCTCTTTAGTTTCCAGCAAGGAAGCTCAAAAACAAAGTAGTCACACATTTTAGTACCCTCGTGAGGTTCATTTCACCTGGCTTTCCTTGGATCTCATCATTGTTCTCTAGTCCTGTTCTATTTCCTTACTAATCAATTTTCCCTTTGTTTTAGAATATGACATGACTTACAGACAGCAGTCACAACACAGTAAAAAGGGTGGGAAAGTAAGCTCAATAAACAAGATAAAAATAAAACATTCTCATCAAGGGTCACCCTGCAGGTCTACTTAATCATTAGACCAGCACTCCTTCCTTCCGGGTAGCAAAATTCTTTGGAACAAACAGTAGACTTATTCCTTTGCTCCCAAAATACCCAGGAGCCCTGGCTCTGAGCCAAGGTAGAAACTGGATATGGAGAATTCAAAGACAGAAGTCATGAATCAAAGGGGGCTTTCCCAGTATGCATGTGCAAACAGTCTCTAAGCCCCACCAGTGGATCTTGCTTACTTCTGCAGCCTCTGCTATCACTCCTATCATCCCTCAGGCATACTGGTCTACCTCTCCCTCCTCCCCTTCTAAAGGTATGGTCCTGCCAAAAGCAATTCCACAGCTTTTTTTTTCTGCTTGTAAAGCATCTCTCAATTTTCTCATGACCTGCTGGCTGGTGGTGATGCATGCCTTTAATCCCAGCACTCAGGAGGCAGAGGCAGATAGATCTCTCGTCTACAGAGTGAGTTCCAGGATAGCCAAGACTACACAGAAAAAACCCTGTCTTGAAAAAAAAAAAAAAACCAGAAAAAAATGTTTTGTTTTGTTTTGTTTTTCTCATGACCCTCTCTTCTATGTTTTATTTCAGTCTCAATTCATGATGTTACTTCATCCATCCAGAAACTTCTGGGATACCCTATCAAAAAATGAGCGCCACACCTCTCTGTTTTTAGTGGTACCCATTCTTAACACATCAGTTATTGAACTCAGAATCTTGTACATGTTAAGCAAGCTCTTTGCATTTTAGTTATACCCCTTGCACCCTAAACAGTTTTGGTTCATAGTATTTCTCACTACTTGCATATCATACTACATAATTACTGTGGACTTCCTATAGTCATTTTCTTTCTTCCACTAGAATGGAGTACTCAATAAATGTATTGAGTGGATATAGTTGAGGTCAATGCCTCAACAGCAATGAAATGTGCCTTTGGAAGCTGGAGCAGCATTAAGACTGATGACCTAACGAAGGGAGAAAGAGTAACAGTTTGAACAGAGGCAAGCATCATAACGAAAGATTACTCTAATGCACAGGGGTCACCCACTGTGGCCTTTTGAGGAAGCAGCAGCCAGACCTTCCCCAGGGGCAGAGCAGATAAATCTGAGATGACACAAGAGTGGTGAAGACAAAGCAAATGTGATCCCCTCAGGGAATCTAGAGAAGGGAACAAAAGAATGATGTTCGGCCATAGGCTCTATATAGCCAGGCTCTGATTTGAGTGTGGGTGCCATCAAGGGTAATGGAGAGCAACCATCTGGCTAGAGTGGCCAGATACTAGCTGGGAAGGCTTTTAAAAGCTTCCAGAAAAGCACCGCTGTAAGAGAGGCTGGCTGAAGGCATTTGAAAAACATTTTGTTCTCACAGGGTCACCCTGTTTATGAACTCATCTTGGGTGCATGAGAACTTATGAGGGATATTTGTAGTTTTGTTAAAAATGATCCATCTGGTATTATAAAATGACTTGTGATCAAGGTCTTTGCTGAGAATACTTCCCCATGACCTCACCCTTGAGGACAAACTCAGAGTCACATGATTTTGTAAAGTGTCTGGCCTTTCATTCCCTACCCCCATCTCTATGGAGAACAGTGATGCCTAAGGACTCTCAAAGCCAACGCTTCAGAAATAAAGACACCTGAGCTTAGCGTCCTTGTCCTAAGTCAGACAAGGGTAGAGTGGAGTCTAGCAAGCCTGGGTAGCCTTGGGCTTTTTTTCTGTCTTATCGGTGGACTCCATGAAGAGAAAGTATTGACAGAGCAGAGCAAGACTCTGGAGACAGTTCAGCATGGCTGCTAGGCTATTGGTTAGTTCCTTATTCATGCAGTCTATTGATATTAGGTAAACAAGACATAATGATATCAACCAACTAATTCCCAGCAATGATGTTCTGCACCATCTGTGGCCAGGAGTAATAGAACCAAGCAATGGTGAACACAGTTCTTTTTATGATGGAATAATATTTTATTAGATAGATATACACTTTTTTCTCACTCTGGAGACCAGAGATCTATCCGCCTCTGCCTCCTGAGTGCTGGGATTAAAGGCATGCATTACCACCGGCCAGCAGGTCATGAGAAAATTGAGAGATGCTTTGCTAACCTCTTTTTTGCTTGTTTCTTTTTTTTGTTGTTTGTTTGTTAGAAAAAAAAGGGGGTTTTCTGTGCAATATCTCTGGCTGTCCTGGAACTCTCATTGTACACCAGGCTGGCCTCAAATATATAAAGATCCACCTGCCTCTGTCCCCTCTACTACTACCACCACTACCACCCCCCACTGAGTGCTAGTAAATGCATGCATCACCACACCCAGCTAAATCTTTCCTCTTAAAAGTTTCTTTCCTCTGAGTTTTTGTTACTGCACAGATAAGTAACTAAAATATCACTAGACCATTTAAAACAGTATGAACCAAAAGAGATGTGAACATTTTTTAATGCACTCTAGCATTCTAAGAAGCAAAACACTTATGTGATTTAATTTCTGCACAACAGCGCTCTTTGTTCTTTGCAGATCTATGTATGCAAATTCCTGCACAGAGCCACCATACAAAATGGTAGTAACTTTACCTTAGAAGTCATTTTAAAGGTTTCTTTAGTTAATGTGTATGAGTCTTTTGCTTGCCTATGTGTACAGACCTGTGCCCATAGAGGCCAGAAGAGGGCATCAGATCAATTGGAACTGGAGTTACAAGCAACTGTGAGCTGCCATGTGGGTGCTAGGAACGGAAATTGGGTCCCCTGCAAGAGTAGCCAGTGCTTTTAACCTCTGAACCATCTCTCCAACCCTTATGAGTCATTTTAATTTTGCTATTTTCAAGGTAAGGAAGTGTAAACTTAATACCTTCACCAGACCCCCACTTTATACTTTCACAGGCAATGCTTTTGGTTAATTTTTCCAACTTAGTCTGTGTTTGAAGAAAGCTTCTAAAAACAACCCTAACCCAGCAGATAAACAAACAATACTTCACTGTGGATTCTAAACTGACAGCTGCCTTTCCCCATTTTCTTTTAATTAATAAATTAATTGGACAGGGTCTGTTGTTTTCTTCTGTATATTTACAGTGCTGGGGGTAGAACCCAGGACCTTGTACATGCTAGACAAGTGCTCTATTACTGAACTATACCTCCATCCTAATAACTGCTATTTTTACAGAAATTCTTTTTTTCTTTTAGAAAGGTTCTCATTTGCTTTACTTTTCCTCCATTTTTTTTTTTTTTTTTTTTGCCAGTCAATGATGGTGCATGACCTTAATCCCAGTTCTTCAGAAGCAGTGTCCAGGCTCTGTGAGTTTGAGGCAAGCCTAGTCTACAGAATGAGTTCCAGGATAGCCAGGACTGCACACACAGAGACCCTATCTCGAAAAAACAAAACAAATCAATATTTTCTATCGTTTTTCTATTAATTAAATAGAATAATTTTAACTGTTTTGAACTTGTACAATAAACCATGAGAGCAGAGTTTATAGTCCCTGCTACAAACCCATGACAAAGCTCCTAATACAGGGCCTGATGGAGTTCTTTTTTGTTGTTGTTTTAGTTTTTTGAGGCAGAATTTTTCTGTGTATCTTTGGCTGTCCTGGACTTACTTTGTAGACAAGAGTGACCTTGAACTCACAAAGCTCCACCGACCTCTGCCTCTCCAAGGTATGCAGGGGTACACGCCTGTAATCCCTGGCCCTGGTGGAGTTCTTTACAGTCAACAGTAGTTGCTTTAAAAAAAAATCACAGTATGAGTATTTCCATACTATGAAATATTACTCAGCTATAAAAAAGAACCGTGTGCTGACGAACCTTCAAAAAAATTAAGCTAAGAAGTCAGACACAAAAGGACAAATACTATATAATGTGATTTATAGGGAATGTGCAGAAAAATTTGTGGTTGCCAGGAATGGAGAAGGCTGAAAATATAGCTCAGTTGGTAAAATGCTTGCCTAAGGGACATAAAGCTCTAGACAACAACAACAAAAGAATAGGGAGTGTTCATAGCCTCCAAGTGATAAGAATATTCTGGATTTAGACAGTGGCAATGATGGCACAACTTCATGAATATAACAAACTGCACCAAACTGTTTAAAGGATAAACGGATAAATTCTATGGTATTTGGATTATATATCACTGTGGATTCTCTTTTTTTGTGACTGTAGAAGGGTCCCAGATCTTCCTTAATATGCCAGAACCTCTTCCTGTGCTTTGAAAGGTCTTGAGTTAGGACTTGGAGGTGTAGATCTATTTTGTAACAATACCCTAGCATTAGTAACATATCAGGTTCCATTTGTAAAAGGAAAAAAAAAAAAGATCAGCAAAAATGGGCTCCTTAAGGCAGCAGCCATTATGAACAGTGGCCCTGTGTATTTTCCTGTTGGACCTTTTTTCATTTTTAAAGACTTTTTTTCATTTTGGAAGAAAGCTTTCAGCCTATGAACAACACTCCTAGGAAACAGCTAGCTGAAAAAAAAAAAAAAAAAAAAAGAAACAACTGAGATCTGATTAATGCTTTTTGAGGTGAGGGAAGTAGGGTGCAGGGACCAGATGTAGTGAGGTTTATTGTTGTTGTAGAATTTTATTATAGTGTGAAAAACGGCTCAGCCCTTTTAAGCCACCAGGATGGGAATTCGAACACACACAATTAATTCTAAATGCAACATTTTGCCTCCTGCCCCAGGTGGTATCAGTAACTTGGCATGTTGACAGCAGTCTGAATTTGTATGTCCCTTTCCTTCATGAACTACTGGAGCTACATCAGAAGCCTAAAGGCTGCGGTATGTCTGTTGTTGCAGTAATAGCTTGGATGAGACCCTGGGTTCCATTCCAGCACAGCTAGGAAAAGGGAAAGAAATTCCCTAAACACAGTTTTTCTTTCTTGCAAGTTCAGCCAGAACGGTTTCCTTGTTTCCTCTACAGTTCCCCAATACAACCACACAATATCACCTCAGGGCATCAGTCATTGATTTATCTACATATTTTCTCAGCCATGTATTTAAATAGCAGGAAAGCAAAAGAAGATAGAACTTCCCTAGGAAATTCCACACATCTTTTCTCTAAATGGACCTCCCTCTAGCTTGGTATAAATCAAAGCAGTTTGGTGGGACTGTGTTTTGTCTTTCATTGTGTGTATATGTGTCTGTGTGTGTCTCTTGTGTGTAGATGGGGGTGTATGCATCCCGGATAACATGTGCAAAAATGCAAGTTTCTTTAAGTTTTTGCAAGAGAGACATTTTTTTCTGACCCTGGGGGACACTATGCCCACAAAAGACCTTTGCTGATGTATAAAGAGTTTTGATTGTTAAACTCTAGTGAGCTGTGATCAGAGAGGCTGATAACTCTGGAGTGCATACATAACACAGCCTGCAGAATGTAGAAGCAGCTAGCCAAGGATAAAGGGTGCTGCTCTGGAAATGAGAGTTCAGCAACAAACCCAGATGTTTCTACCCATTCTCTATGAGCCAGCTGAGGATGGGGCAAATGTTGTTCTGATATCCCTGTGTAGGCTTGTTATTTAGATTTATTTTTATTTATGAGTATGTATGAGTATATGTCTGTTCAGGTGACCATCCAGACTAGAAGAGGGCATCAGATCCCCTGGAGCTGGAGTTATAGGTAATAGTAGGTCACCAATATGGGTACTGGGAACTAAGACCCCGAGTGTTTTTAAACCTTTCTCTTTGGACTGCCAGAAAATTATAGCAATCAATTAGATGTATATGGTGTTATATTTCTGTAATACCACCATTCAAACAGCTGAAGCAAGATGATTGAATATTAGAGGCTAGCTTTTGTTTTATAGTGAGACTCTGTCTTAAAAATAAGTGAGGGGGGCTGGAGAGATGGCTCAGAGGTTAAGAGCACTGGCTGTTCTTCCAGAGGTCCTAAGTTCAATTCCCAGCAACCACATGGTGGTTCACAACCATCTGTAATGAAATATGGTGTCCTCTCTTGGCCTGCAGGTGGACAAGCAGGCTGAACACTGTATGCATAATAAATAAATAAATCTTAAAAAAAAAATAGGTGAGGGACTGGAGAACTGGCTTAGCGGTTAAAACACTGGCTGTTCTAGCAGAGTTGTGTTCAATTCCCAGCACCTGCATGGCAGCTTACAATACCTGTAACTCCAGCTCCAGAGGGATCTGACTCCACCTCTTGGCTTCCATGAGCACCAGGTATGAATGTAGGGTACAGACATACATACAGGCAAAACAACCATGTACATCAAATGAACTAGATTTCTAAAAGATGGGAAACATAAATAAAAAATAAAAAAAGTGGAAGAAGAAATACTAGAGCATAGTGACATGTAGGTCCCCATTTGTACCACCCTGCTTAATGAAGGACTTGCAGGGAGCTCTGGGGCTCTGCAGTTCACCTCCCTTGCAACAGGACATTACCTTCAGACAAAATGCTCAGCACTTCATCAGAAGTGTGTCCCCCAACACACATCACTTTCCTGGTGTTTTCATGGGGTACACAGGAGCCTACAGGTGACTGGTATGTGCCCTCAATAGCAGAGACAGTCATTGCTTCCCATTGAATCACCATGTTGGGAGGGTGAACATCCAGGTTGCATCCTGTCCAGCCATAGAAAGCCAGAGACAAGAGAAGTCCTTGGGCTGGATTCAGTATTCCCTAGGAAGGAGGGCAAAAGAACACATGGAGGTCAAAGGAGTATAGGAAAAAGGACAACCTTCAGTCACCATAATGATAAATTCCATCCTGCTATGCCCAGTGGTCTGGTTTTCCTCTAAAACATCCAAACACATAAAATAAAATAAAATAAAATAAAATAAAATAAAATAAAATAAAAT
>NW_026590466.1:446360-467735 GCF_907164565.1 Psammomys obesus
AAATAAAATAAAATAAAATAAAATAAAATAAAATAAAATAAAATAAATCTAACTTTAAAAAAACTAAGAGTAGCAGTTTGATACTGTGAGTTAATATCAAATGCTTTATACTCTAAGCCACAGTGACTTAAAAGAGATTGCCTCATTTTATTCATTCATTCATTTACTCACTCACTCAGTTTGAAGTGCTGAAGGTCAAAAACAAAACCTCTTGAACGTTAGGCTCTGCCACCAGGCCACATCTCAGCTCTAAGCCTGTTCAATAAGACAATGACTGAATGTAGCTTGTCAATGCAGCAGAGTGGTAGAGGTAGTCCAAAAACCTTGCACTGAGCTGGGCACAGTGGTGAACAACTGTAATCCTAGCACTCAGGGAGGCAGAGGCAGAGGCAGGTGGATCTCTGTGAGTTTGAGGCCAGCCAGGTCTACAAAGTGAGTCCAGCACAGTCAAGACTACCCTGTCTTGAAAAACACAATGAAACAAAGTAAAACAAAACAAAAACCTTGCTCTGGTTATATATTTACACATTGTACTTGGAATGGTTTTTTCCATATTGATTTTTTTTTTCACAAGAAGAAAAATTCATTCAAGACCAGCCTACCATAATAAACCATGTAGTCCTTGCTGCATTCTGGATGCGTTTCAGAGAGCCTTCATGGATGTCTGGTTGTATTTCAAGGTAAAACAAAAGACTTTCATTGATGATATTGGACAACCAACTGATGGAAAGAAAATGGTTCACAGGTGAAGAAAGCACTGAGTGAAATTCATAGTAACTTTCACCATGGTCTATATGTACCAGTTCTTGGTGGCAACACGAACACTTTTGGGGGAAGGAACTGAGTTTGCACCAAGACATTAACTGAAACATAATTTCTTCTCTTGGTCTAACACAGACCTCAACATGTCCTCCTGATAGAAACAGTCCACATCACATCAAGGTATAAAAGTTTAGTCCTGTATCAAACCAAACCAAAAATCATTCCCGTAAGAGAAGTAACTTAAATACTTTTCCTTTTCTTTCTTTCTTTCTTTCTTTCTTTCTTTCTTTCTTTCTTTCTTTCTTTCTTTCTTTCTTTCTTTCCTTTCCTTTCCTTTTATTCCTTCCTTCCTTCCTTCCTTTTCTTTTTTCTTTCTCTCTTCTTCTCTTTTTTTCTTTTCCTTATTTTTTGAGAAGTAACCTAAACTTTTGATAGAGACCAAAACACTGTTTTGATATTTTATGTGGAATTTGTGTGTGCTGAGAGTTGGGGTTGTGGGGGAAAGAGCTGGGGATGGGCAGTCAGAGGACATATCTAGGAGTCAGTTTTCTCCTACCACATTGTGGGATATAGGAATCAAACTCAAGTAGTCAGACCTGAGCATAAGAGCCTCTACTTGCTGAACTAGCTCACCAGACCTGTGGTGATGTGAATGAGAAAAGCTTCTATAGACTTATATGTTTGAATACTTGATCCCTAGTGATGGAATTCTTTGGGAAGGACAAGGAAGGATAGACATGTTAGAGGAGGAGTGTCACTGGTGGTGAGCTCTGAAGTGTCAAACACCCATGCCATCCCCAGTGAGCTTCTTTGCTTCCTTTCTGTGCACTGGGAATTGAACTCTGAGCTACAGTTCTAGTGCCATGTCAACTTGTCTGCTGCCATGCTTCCTGCTATGGTGGTGATGAAATCCTGTCTTCTGGGAGTGTAAGCCCCAAATAAACCTTTTCTTTCATAAATTACCTCTGTTGTGGTGTTTTATCACAGCAGTAGAAAAATAACTAATATAAGCCCTTAAAGAGAGTTTTAAAATGTCAATCTTGGTGGATCCATGGAATGTAAAGTAATAAGAAGTAATAAGATATGAATGTATGACAAGCTGTAGTTAATATAGACCTCTCCTGGGAGGGCATTTAAAGAAATGCCCTCACTGGGGGAATTAATACCACAAAGATTTGCCATGTTGTGTATGGTACTAATTCATTACTGTTTTAATAGAAATCTTTTTTTTTTTTTTTTTAAGACAGGGTTTTTCTGTGTGGCATTGGCTGTCTTAGAACTTGCTTTGTAGACCAGTCTGGCCTCAAACTCACAAGAGACCTGCCTGCCTCAGCTTCCTGAGTAATAGGATTAAAGATGTGAGCCACCACCTCCCAGTTGATTACCATCTTTTTACATAAGTTTTGTTAGGTGGTTTCAAAGCATCAACCACAATTATTTGTGCAAGATGCCAATGGTGGTCACAAAAAGCAGATAGTTGCTCTGATTTTTCTCTTCCTTCTAGTGAGCTGAGCCTTTATACTAAAGATGTACCCTGGCCCTTTCACTGAAGACACGCGAGTTCTGGGGACAAGAGTAGACAGATAGGTACATGTATATGCTTATGGCCACGGGCTAGAAAGTTGGCTCATCAGTCAAAAATCACTTTCTGTTCTTGTAGAGGATGCAGCTTCAATTCCCAGTACTCACAGGGTGGTTCACAATTGTCTTTAATCCCAGCACTCCAGAGGCAGTCCTATCTCTGAGTTCCAGGCCAGCCAGAGCAACATGGTGAGACCCTGCCCTCATCTTAAAAAAACAAAATCATTAACTCCAAGGGGATCTGAGCATACTCTTCTGGTCTCCAAGGACACCAACAAGCACACACATAGTACATATACTTAAACACAGCCAAAATATTTATATTTATAAAATAAAAAGCATGACTGTTTCTTTATTTTCCTTAGCCCAGCAATGGAATGAAAGAGCAAATGCATATGGTTTAAATATTTGAAAACTGAACCCATAGCTAGGCATAGTAGTACATGATGGCAATCCCAGCATCTAAAAAGGCAGAAGCAGGGGAATCACTGCAAATTCAAGGCCACCTGGGTCTACATTATGTATTCTGGCATCAGCCAGGAGTAGGTAGTGAAATACTGTCTCAAAACAATAACAAAATAGAAAGAAGAAGAGAGAAAAGAACAACTGGCTGAATCTGTCTTTAAAAAAGGAACAAGAAAACAGAAACTCAAACATTAAGTTCTTATTCTCAGAGTTTGAATCATAATTGTCATAAAAGGTTTTATAAAAATATATGGGTTCTGGACTTGCTGACCTATGTTTTGTTCATTTCTTTAGAAAATATCCTATATTTCTCAAAGATTTCCATTCCGGATTCTTTCCTTAGGAACTCTCAAGTCACATTTGGAGAAGTAAAATGGCAAGTTGGCATATCTTTCTCTCTAGCACTACCAACGACAAACGTATTAGAAGAAAAGTTACCATGCAATTAGCACCAGCATTATTTTGCAAAACCGGGTCTTGATCACAGCTCCCATCAGTCTCTCATTCTCTGTGTAAACACCTTTTCTTCCTTTCAGTAAAGAGGCCACTGTAGGAGTGTAGAGAAATATCATGACTTGCATTAACTCCATAACAGAGAAAAAAAATGAGCAGATATGAACCAGAAGAGCATGAAGCAAAGCCCATGCACCTGGAGTCCTCATAAACACTAAGGCCATATATACGCACATAAACAAACACTTTCAATTTGAAATAACTTTTTATGTGATAATGGGAATGAAACTTAGGGCCTTATTCATACTAGGCAAGTGCTCTACCCCTGAGCTCTATTTTAGCTTGACTTATTGAGCTCAGAGAGATGCAGCATACCTTATAGCTTCTCTCAGCTTCTCCCTTAGTGTTAACATCATGCACAAATGCAAGACTTTTGTTCAACTGAGAAATTAACACTGGTACTTAATTAACTGAACTCTTGATTTTATTAATACTTTCTTCAAATACTATGTTTTTAAAGGCTTGGGTTTTTTGATTTTGTTTTTTTTTAAATTAATTAATCAATGCATCTATATATCTACTATCTATCTATCTATCTATCTATCTATCTATCTATCTATCTATCTATCTATCTATCTATCTATCTATTCACTTTACATCCTGGTCTAGTCTCATCCCTCCTTACCACCTAGTCTCATCCTCACTCCCTCTCCCACATCCCCTTTCCTTATTTCTCAGAAAAGGGAAGCCCCCTTCCCATCCACCCAAGCTCATTAAGTGCTGTCAGGGCTGAAGGTGTCTTATTCCAGTCTCCTGGCAAGGTAGTGCCTCCAGGGGGAAGTAATTGAAAAGCTGGCAAGTTTGGTTTTTGGTCTTCAAGAAAGTGTTTCTCTGTGTAGCCGTGGTTGTCCTGGACTCAACTTTGTAGACCAAGCTGGCCTCGAACTCACAGAGATCTGCCTGTCTCTGCCTCCCAGAGTGCTTGAATTGCAGGCATGTACCAGCAAGCCCAGTTTTTAAAGGCTTGTTTTATCCATTCTGAAATAATATATAATTTTTAATGTTGAAAATTTTAATATTTATTAGACAAGTTAAAATATATATTTGGAGAAGAATTAATGACCCATGGTACCGCCACACACACATAACCACTGGTACATCATAGTGTTTGGCTAAGGATTTTCCATTGCTTTGATAAAAACCACTTGTGTGTAATTTTTAAAACAAAAATTCCTATATCTAAATGCAAATAAAAATTCATTCAAAGACAAAAAATTACTAATAATAGACTTTTAAATTTTATTTTAATTTTATATTCAAAGAAAGGAGAGATGCCTCAGTGGTTAAAAGCATTTCCTGCTCTTGCAAAAAACTGCAGTTTGAGTCCCAGCAACCACATGGCAGCTCACAAACACCTGTAACTTCAGTTTCAGGGTATCTGATGCCGGCTTTTGGCCTCTACATGCATGTAATGCACATAAACTCAGGCAGACACACACACACACACACACACACACACACACACACACACAAGAATAGTAAATAAACAACTCACTGTTGGTACTCCAGCATAAAAATATAATATTTAATCCACTATCTTTAAAAACAGATGGAAAAAGATGCATCTAAAGTGCCAATAGTTTATCACTAGTGACAAACACTTTAACCACTCTGTTTAGAAATTTCTATGAACAACTAATTTGTAAATGACCTTTCTGTCAAGGTCAATGTGCAAATGCCTTAATTCACCCAGGAGATGCACAGGAACATGAGACAGATGGGCATTCATTCACTCCATCTCATAGTCACTTGAGGAGATGGTAGGGATGAGACACAGGTCTCTAGTCCTAGCTTCCTAGCTGTAAGATCCCTCTGCTGACTCATTACCTTCTTCTAATCTAGTTTTTACCATTGCAATGGATTTGTTTCCTGTGTTCCATTTCCTATTTCCTGCACATCTGAGAAAATGCATTGGCCAAGTGAGTGCATAGGAATGACCAGACTCTGAGGCCATACCTCATCCCTTCCTTTACTTGCCTCTTGCTCCATCTAGTTCTATGTTGCCTCTACAGTTTTACAAAGCCACCTTCAGGGTCTTCATACTAAGGACAGACTCTGGAGAAGTCCCACACAGAAGTGAAGCCTTTACTAAAACTCATGGTCTGTAGTTAAGCAAATGCCAGCAAAAAACCCCATATAGTACATAGGTAAATAGACTTTCACATTTTCACTTTTTTTTTTCTTTTGAGACAGGGTTTCTCTGTGTAGCCTTGGCTATCTGGGACTCACTTTGTAGACCAGGGTGGCCTCAAACTCACAACAATCCACCTGCCTCTGCCTCCCTGAGTGCTGGAATTTTGGCATGCACCACCGTGTCCAACTCACATTTTCACTTATTAAACACAGTATGTTTGTCCAACTGTATTCTGCTCGTGTCTTTGAAGAAAGATGTAATTCCAGATGGAATGTCTATATTTTTATGTGTATCCAAGGCATACAGATGTACTCAGTGTCCTTTTACCAAAAGTAATTCCCCCAAGATTTACCTGCAGTCACTGTCTTGTGAAACAGGATTGGATTGGCCACAAGGACAAGCAGTAGTGGCAAGTATGTGGTGACATAATGGGGAATGGCGTGGTCTAGGCCCCTCTGACACCTTAAAAGAGTAATATCAAAACATTATCCTTTAAAGAAATGCTTTGGCTGAGATGGGCTACTTACCCGGAAGCTGAGATAAGAAGTTAGAGCAGAGAGGAAAAAGCATCAGTCGGCTCCTGACTGGGTCCAAGGAAAATCTGACTTGTTTCTCTTGTCTAAAAACAAGTAATGCATTACAGGATGGTGAAGTAGATGGGTCATATTCCTGTCTCATAAACAGGAGGAATGATAGAGCATTCCACTGGGAGAAACTTATAAAAGCATTCTGGGAAAACAAAAGGATGTAAAAAACATTCTGGAATGGTAGGTTCTCTACACTGGGTCTCTTTATGTGGAGGTGTAGACAAAAGAATCCATTTAAATACTAGGCTTTGGGTACTTGCTACATGGTCTTGCCCAGTAACGGGAATAAGATCTACTTACTCCCTATTCTTGAGCAACTCAGAAACTCAGAATATGGAAGTTAAAGATTTAACATAGCCTGGTGGTTGTGATATACATCTTTAATCCCAGTAGAAGGCAGAGGCAGAGGCAGGCAGATCTCTATGAGTTTGAGGTCACCCTAGTTTACAGAGCGAGTTCCAGGACAGCCAGGGCTACACAAAGAAACCATGTCTCTGAAAATGAAAAAGAAGAAAAGGAAAAAAAAAGATTTAAAATTAGCTGGGTGTAGTGTTGCTCACCTTTAATCCCAGCACTCAAAAAGCAGGTGGATCTGTGAGTTTGAGATCGTCCTGGTCTATAGAATGAGTTCCAAGAAAGCTAAAGCTATATAATAGAGAGACCATGCCTCAAAAAACAAAATATTTAAATTAAGTATGTTTTCATTATCATGGATAACAAAACTCTCTGCAGTTCTTTTCAGGGCAACTAAGGAGGATTTCTAAAAATTAATCACAGAAATCATTAGCCAACTTATGATGTAGTGGAAGGTCATGCATTCATCATGTTATAAAGGTAGGAATTGGAGCTGAGAGTTGGCTCAGAGGTTGAGAACACTTGCTACTCATGCAGAAGACATAGGTTCAGCTCCCAGTGCCTACATATACAATCATCAGAGGATCATGTGCCCACTTCAGACTTCTTCAGGTACCAGGCACACACAAGGTGAACATAAATACATGAGGCAAAACATTTATAAACATAAAATATTTTTAACTTAAAAAAGAAGGTAAGAACTATCAGCTAGGACATACATAATGTAAGAAGAAAAATGGCTGAGTAGAAGTGAGAAGTGAAGGCAAAGTAGGACGCAAGATAGATAGCTCAGGCACAAAGAGAAGTTAACAAACCCTTAGGATACCCACTTCTAGTACAAATATTCTTCTTCACCTTTGAAAGCTAAATATCATCTGAAAAAAAGTTCAAGCCAGTCAGGGAAACAAAAGAAGGAGAAGAAGTGATTCTGATAGAAAGACAGAAAGAAAATGACAGGTGAAAGTAAGGGTGTACTTAAAGAATGCCCAGAGTTCTAGAACATGTGTAACATAGGACTAGGAGATAATAGTGTATGCATCAAGACTAAATCTGAGCTATCTGCCCAAGGCATTTGAGCATCTAGGGATTCCTTGCAAGATCTGAATCCATGGAACTCTTGGGCTCACAATTTTTTCAGGAAGTTTCCAGAACCCACAGTGAAGCACACGAGAAAAGAAAGGACTCTTCCGTTGAGTATATTCTACTATTATAGATAAGACACTGTTGTCTGTCTTTTATAAGTTCTCCAGAAAGTAGACTATACAGTGGACCTGCACAGAACTCCCTGACAACCATAGCAGACAACGTGAAATGTCTCCCCACAGGCTCAGATATATGAAAATTTGGTCCTTGGATAGCAAGTAGTGTTGTTTGGGAGGTGGTGGGCAGCCTTGCTGAAAGAAATATGTCACAGGGTGGGCTTTGAGAGTTTACAGCCTTGCTCTACTTCTACTTCACTTTCTGTTTTGTGTTTATGGTTAAAGATGTGATTTCTTGGCTTCTAGCTCCTATAACCATGGCTGCTATTTGCTGTCATGCCTCTTTGCCATCATGGATTCTTATCCCTCTGAAAGAGCAAATACAAATAAATTCTCTCTTCATTAAGTTACCTTTAGTCATGGTGTTTTATCATAGCAACAGAAAAGTAATTAATAAAAAATGCAATGCCAAAGTAGAGACAGACATCCAACTAAGAATCTGAAAATAGTCAAAAAAGTTCTGTGCTATGGATCAGTAAACTTCTCCTGAGGAAAAGATGACTCATATATTTCAACTTCACGGTCTCGGCTGCAGCTTCAGAATTGTGTTTCTGTAAAGCAAAGGCGGCGACAGACAGCACATAAACAAGTATATGCATATAAACAAGTATATGCTGTGCACCAATAAAATTCTATTCATTTTCTAGTTCCCACCATTTGACTGCAGATTTCATGATTTCCTTGTATTTAATAGCTGAGTAGTATTCCATTGGGTAAATGTACCACAATTTCTGTATCCATTCCTCCATTGAGGAACATCTAGGTTGTTTCCAGATTCTGCCTATTACGAATAGAGCTGCTACAAACATGGTTGAGCAAATGTCCTTGTTGTACAGTTGAGCGTATTTTGGATATATGCCTAGAAGTGATATAGCTGGATCTTGAGGCTGCAATATTCCTAATTTCCTGAGAAAGTGCCAGATTGATTTCTAAAGTGGTTGTGAATGAGTTACCCCAGAAGCAGAAAGACACACATGGTATATACTCACCCGTAAGTGGTTATTAGACATATAATATAGGATAAACATACTAAAATCTATACTCCTCAAAAATCAAAAGGAAAAAAAATAAAAAAAAAAACAAAAAGGAAGACTGTAAGGAAGATGCTCAATCCTCATTTGGAACAGCAAACACAACAGACATTGGAAGCAGAAGACAGGAAACAGGACAGGAGCCTACCACAGATGGCCTCTGAAAGACTCTACTGATAAAGGTATTGAAACTGAGGCTGAGACTCATAGCCAAACTTTGGACAGAATGCATGGAATTTTATGAAAGAAGGTGGAGCTAGAAAGACCTGGAGAGGACAGGAGCTGTAAAAGAAGACCAACAGAGTCCAAAAACCTGGACCCTGGGGGCGCAGCAGAGACTGATGTATCAACCAAGGACCATACATGGAGAGGATCTAGACCCCCTGCTCAGATGGAGCCCATAGACTCAGTCTCCAAGTAGGTTCCCTAGCAAGGCATGGATTTAGTGGCAGGTTCTCTCATCACCTCTCCCTGGGGAGTACAGCCTTGCCAGGCCACAGAGGAAGACAATGCAGCCAGTCCTGATGAGACCTGATAGACTAGGGTCAGATAGAGGGGGAGGAGGACCTCCCTATCAGTGGACTAGGGGTGAGGCATAGAGGAGAAGAGGGAGGGTAGGATTGGGAGGAGACGAGGGAGGGGGCCAAAGTTGGGATACAAAGTCAATACATTGTAATAAATAATAATAATAATAATAATAATAATAATAATAATAATAAGAAAAAAACTTTATTCATACCAGGTGTGATGCCCCAAGCCTGTAATCCCAGCACTCTGCGAGGCAGAACCAGGCAGATCTCTGTTAGTTCGAGGCTAGTCTGGTCTACAAAGTGAGTCCCGGACAACCAAGGCTACACAGAGAAACTCTGTCTCGAAAAGCAAAACAACAACAAACAAACAAAACAACAACCCCCCCCCCCCAAAAAAAAAAACCCACTTTATTCATAAACATAGGCAAAGGGCAAGAATTGTCAGGACAGTTCTGCTGTGCTGAGTCCTAGTTTACACATACCTAAAATCACAGAAACACTGTCTATCTCTGTCTGTTTTCCACATAAATTTAGAGTATTCATCCTCAGACCTTGACGTTTTATAAATATCTCCATTTGTGGAGAGGGGATGATCTCAAGGCTGCAAGCATGTTAGGAAAAATCTCTACCACTGAATTGCCTCCCCTAGGCCCCTCTCACTTTCTTTCAAGATGGATTTAGCTATACAGCTTTTCATTCCTTATTACAGACACACAATAGACCAAGGGCATGGTCACTATAATGTTGGATGACTAGGCTTACCTGGACACAGAAGGGTAGTAAAGCATGACTGCTCCCTCCACGCAGAGCAGAAGAGCTAGGCCCCAGGCCATGATGTGGTACAGCAGGATGGTGCTAGAAGAAAACAGAAGAGGGGTGGTCACAGCTCAGAGGGGCACATGTCTGCCTAGTGGAAATGACCAGATTAAGTTTTGCATTGCCAAGAGACTCCTGTGCTGTTGGTGAGAAGGTTGTTGAGTTTAGATATTTGTTTTTTCAATTAAGGTGAAATTCACATCACATAAATTTGTTATTTGAAAGTGAGCAATTCAGAGACCCTTTGCAGCTTTACAGTGTTGTTCAACCATCAAAACTATCTAGTTCTAGAACATTTTGAGCACCGTAAAAGAAGATCTCATTCCCATTAGCAGTCACTACCATTCTTTCTGGCCCTGAGAACCACTAATTTGCTTTGTTCTGTGGAATTGTCTGTTCTGGATATTCATGCAGGTGCTAATACATTGACTGGCTTTTGTATACGTTTTTTTTTTTTTTTTCACTCAGCATATTCTTATGGCTGAGTAATACACCATTATATAGGCAGACTCCATTCTGCTCCTTTATACAGCCACCAACGGAAAGTTAGACTGTTTCAAAATTTGGCTACTATGAATAAGTTATACTGCTTTGAATATGTGTGTGTGTGTGTGTGTGTGTGTGTGTGTGTGTGTGTGTATTTGAGTTCATATTGTTCAAATTTTGTGTGTGTGTCTTTGTGAAATTGCTGGGTTAAATGGTATTTTCATGTTTAGTTAGTGTACATCTTCATAGATAGCAGTGAATTGTTCTATGACTAAGCTGGACCCAGCCCCTTCATATTTAATTTTTGAAAGAACCAAATTCTCTTTGTCAACAGTGAACACTGCTTTCGTTTCTTTTTTTGTATGTGTGTGTTTTTAAAAACTGGGGATTCACTCTGTTGGCTAAAGTGGCATTGAACTCCTGAGCTCAGGTAATTGTCCTGCTTTAGCTTACCAAGTAGCTGCAACTACAGATACTCACTGTTATGTAACTCTAGCTTTGATGACAACCATTCTAATGGGGTTGGCTGCTACTTCTGAGATTCATATGTAATAAAACCATAAGAGAAAATTCTCATGTGTAAAACCCTCAGACAACACTGTCCAGTTCTCGTCTGTCATGATTTGAATGTCACCAAGAACTTCTAGTGTGAAAATGATGGTATTAAGAGGTAAAGCCTTTAAAAGGGGGAGAAAGCCTTCTGAATAGTGATGGATTTCAATATGTGAATAGTTAACTTAGTTACTTTGATCCTGTGGTAATATATTATGCTAATAGTATACGGCACAGTGAAATCACTCACTTCATGGACATGAAAAAGAGAGAAAGAAGAGAGGGCCAGGGGTCCATGATCCCCATGGAAGGCAGGCTTCAAACAACCTGAAGACTTCTCACTAAGCCACCCTTTGGAGATTCTACCACTTCCCAATTATAAACTGCGAGAATGAAGCCCTTAACACATGGGCCTTTAAGGGATAAGATCCAAACTACAACAGACAACCTCTTGGGGCATAATTCTCATGTCTGTTTCTCTTGACCTTCCATACCCACACAGCACACATATGCTGCATACCATAACATGTTTATGGAGGTAAAAGGACATCTTGAGGGAGCTGGTTCTCTCCATTCCAAGGAATCAAACTCAAGTCATTAAGGCTTGTGGTAAGTGTCTTTATCCACTCAGCCATCTGGCTATTTGAGCCATCTTACCACATGTAAGGTATATTTCTTTCTTTATTTTTCTAAAGACTTATTTATTTTTATTCATTATATTTCATGTGTATGTGTGAGTGCCTGCATGCATGTATATTCACTAAATGCGTGTCTAGTAGCTAAGAAGATGGCTGTAAGATACATGGGTAGCTGTAAGTGACAAGGAATTGTACTAGTATGAAGCTCTGCTTTTAGTGGTCAAGTGTTTATGGAGCAAGAGTTGTAGGCATAGAAAATGCTAATAACAAAACAAGTCTCTTTTCTGAATAGAAGGTTATACTCTCAAGAGGATGGCATATAAAAACCCTCACAAGAGGGCTACAGAGATGGCTCAGTGTTTAAGCACTTTCTGCTCTTCTGGAGGTCCTAAGTTCAATTCCCAGCAACAACATAATGGTTCACAACCATCTATATCCTCTAATGTCTTCTTCTGTTATGCATGGAGTACATACAGATAGAGCATTCATATACATAAAATAAATAAAATCTTTAAAAAAAAACTCACAAGAATCATACAAGTAATGTCTACCCCAATTAGGCAAACAGAAACAGAGGTTGAGAAATCCAGTTCAGAACTGTGATCGTCCAAAGCAGAAGATCATTATAAGTTAAGAGGCCAAACCGTATGATAGCCAGGACAGGGTCCCAATGATATCCATGTCCTGATGTCTAGAACCTGGAAGTACATAACTTTATACAGCAGAAAAGTCCACATGTGACTGAGTAAGGATTTTGAGGTAATCTCAGCTTATATTATTTTTAATCATAGGAATCTATAAAAACACAGGAATACTGGGCTGGAGTACACATAACTGTATCCCTGTCTCAGTAAATAAATCAGCCAAGCAGTGGTGGCATTGAGAGACCAAAAGATTAAAAACCAGCTATTATTAGTTAAGGCCTGAACTAGGTGGGTGGAGAGGTCCAGTAATGCCCTGAGGGGAAGGACCGCCTTACTGCATTCTTTTCCCACCCACTAGAGATACATTTTCTAGGAAACTGGCCCATCCCCCTAGGGAGGAACACCAGGTCATTAATGGTCTGGGACCTTCCTATAGCAAATCAATTAAAAATGTAGCATTTTGACCAATAGATGCTTGCCAGGCAGGAATCACCCCTGCCTTGGGCATGCTGGGATGGACCAGAATCTTTAAATCACCCAAATAACCTGAGCACAGGGCTCTCGGCAAGCACCGCCGTGGCAGTGGGGGGTGTGAGCCCAAGCTGCAGCTTGTAATTTGTAATAAAAAGAAGCTCATGTATTTACAGCAGAGTCTAGTTATTCCTGGTATTTTGGGGTTCGTGGACTGGGCAGAACATTTTGGGGGCCTGTCCAGGATCCCAAGACTCCAGGAACCTGACCTGGAGGTTTTTTTATGCCAGCCGTGTCTAAATGTCTCTGTGCAATGTCTATGTACAGTACTTTCTGTTCTCTATTCTGAAAATTCCTCAGAGCTCGGTGTGACAGTATCTGGGTAGCAAGACGTGATCAATGTGGACGCACTGGTGGTCACAGCTGCCAAAGTTAAGAGGGTCGTCTTTGGCTTCATCAGTATTTTGGTGGGTAATCTGTCTAGTCTGCTTTTTTTTTTTTTTTTTTTGTATGTCTGTTGGGAGTGAAATTGTTAGACATTTCCAGACACACTTCCAACATGGCGGAGCACGGTGACCTTGTACTCCCGCTCCGGGGCAGGGCATAGTCAACCCTCCACACTGTAAGCTCCGGAAGGCCTGCTCTCACAGGCCCAGACTGCCTGGTCCCAATGAGCACCACTAGGTGTCTCCCAGGGCGACAGCCCACTCTCGGTGTCTCCTGGGGCAGCAGGGTCCATGCCTCCTGCACCCACTGGGGTGTAGCAGTAGGAGGAATCAGTATGTTGGGTCTGCCTCAGAAGAGTCAGTTTTGGTCCCAGGAAATTTGGCCAGCTGGTGAGTGCTTTTTGTCTCAATGTCTCTGTGCAGTATTTGCTTTTGTATGTAGGGCCATCATGTTCGTCTTTGACTAATCTTATGCTCTGTAGGTCATGGCTAATATGATCAAAAATGATTGGGTATGTTTAAAGGTTAAATTCAAACTTGTTTAAAATGTATATGTGTGCCTATGTGTTTATAAGGTTTATAAATGCATATGTTTAAAGGCAACAATATAGGTTGCCACGTGGTATGACTCCGCCATCTTGAAATCGCCTCGTGAAATGTAATGTGACCTCTGACCACCATCTTGGTGGTCACATGATATGGGTTTTAAAAAAAGGGGGGAGACCTTAGTCAAATAATTTTCATTTCCTTTTAGATTAAAAGGATGAGTTATTTTAAATTGGTGTTGGTTTTAAAGATTGGATTGTTTGCACTGGTAAATTCTGGTTTTGACTTTTAAAATTTGACTTCTAGTTTTGGTTATGCTTTGTGACTTCTCTCCTACCAAAGGGGTACTTTATTTTGATATTGCAAAAACAGGTTTTAGAAAATATTTAAATCTTTAAGGCTATAAAATGTTTAAAGTTTATCAGGCATTTTAGACAATGATCTTGGGTAGTTTAACAAAAAATTTGAAACAGTTTCTTGATCCTTTGGGGGAGAACAAAAAAACTTTGGGTATTTATTTTATTAATTTTACTAAATGAAACCAAGCCATATGGTTTGCACTAATTGAGAAAATTGCAGGGTTTTTTTAGAATGTATCTTGTGGAGAGCTGTTTGTCTGTTAAGCTGCTTTGTTTATGGAGAAACATGTTTCCACCCTGTTCTTTACCTTGAGGCAGAGAAAAGAGGAAGTTTCACCAAGTTCCTTAAAACTTGTTCTAAGTTTTTTAGAGTTTGTTTATGTGACCTTGGACCACCCTGTCTGCTACAGGGAAGTTATTTTAGAAAAACAATTGGGAAGTTTCAGAACTTTTTGTATTAATGTAACTTGTTTTTGCTTTGCCTATAAAAAACAAATCATGGACACTGGGCTCCAGCAGGATCATGTCAGGATGGAAAGGATTTTGATGAGTTTTTATGTTGTCTGAAAAGGAAGGGAGAGAGCAAGAGATATTTAAAAAATAGCTTGTCTAAAGTAAGAATGTCTGGTTAAGCCAGAAGAACGAAGCTAGGAACCTGAAGGTACACAGAATGTTGCAGAAGGTTAGTGGATGTATTATAAAAAGCCAGAGAGTTAACATGATTTGAGAAAAAGCTGTATTTAAAAATGTTATAATTCATTAAAAAGGCTGGTGATTCGTCATTGCAAAATCTTTTTCATGCTCTTTTAAGGGGAAAAATGCTGGCTGATAGGTTTGGTATAGCTAGAATAATTCATACAGTTTAAAATTGTTCTGTACTGTTATGTTATGCAGTTGGTTCTAAAGTTTATTTGATCACAATGTTAGGACTTTTGGTTATGGGAGGTAACAACACCATCAGCAACACCTAATGGCTATGTTTGGTATTGTCGGTCACAGTCTGTGCTAACACATGGCTAGCCGCCATGATGGCTCAGGGATAGAGAGTGTGGAGCTGTAGTTTTGCTGCCATATTTGTTTAGGACTTCCAGCTGAGTTCAATTACACGTGGCCAGCCGCCATGCTGGTCCAGAGATAAAGAGGGTAGAGCCATGAGTTTTCGATCATCTTTATTTAAGTCTCTCAGTTATGTTCAGTCCTCTGATTAGTGCTAAGTGCAAAGCATTTTACTGTTCAATTTTAATGCAAAGTGGTAGGATCAGCAAGATTTGCTAGCCTCTCTATAAACTGTATCTGATTAAAAGGTTTGCTTTGATTTTAGTTCAGAAAGAGCAGACTTAAAGTTATGCTAACAACTGCAGTTGGTTAAGATGTTGAGCTTTACCTAGTGTCTTTGTTTAGGTTTTTTGTAAGGTTAAGCCTAGGCTACTTAAAATATATAGTTCTAAAACATGCACCTAAGGAATATGCTAGAATTAGAGATTATAGCATTCTGATTTATAGTACACAGTTTAGAGCACATGATAAAGACAAAGAGTAACTCAGATATGCTGGCCCTCAAGCTTGTCAGAGATCTGATGAATATGGCATTTTAACATGTTTAAGCTTATTATGACAGAAAGTCCCAAAATCCTGGCAGTAGCTCCCCCAAGGTCTCTGAGAAAATTTGGGCATGCCAGATGACTTCGACTCTGGATTGTGGTATGCTAACCACTGGGCAATACTGCCCCAACTGGCCCACTGCTAGGGCCCAGCCTAAACTGTGGACAAATCTGTGAACACCTGAGAGCCATTGTTTCACATTTCGAGAGGCAAGGTGAGGTCAATCTCTCATGTTCCTCTTTCTACAGAGGCAGTCTCTCATCTTCTGTGTCTGGCAGGACTGCCTCTGTTCAGGATGCCGTGAGAGCACAGGAGCCAGGGACACTGCCTAGGTGATGGACTACCTAGTCATCTCTGTCATTTTGATTGGCACATGGATTGGCATATTTATTTAACTTATAATTTATCCTTCTCAGGTCTCTGATCACTTTGACGGCTAGGTTAAGCTTATGGTAACTTTGCAGCTAAGGAGCAGACAATTAGATCCACTGTTAGCTCATTGATCAGTTCATTAGCTAATTAGAAGTACTAGGTACTAGCTCTCTTATTTAGAAAGAAATACAGGTTTGCCTTGCTCACAGGACTCATGTTAGTTGCCTGTATCTTAAGATTAATAAATGGATAAAAAATATGGAGCTTATGTAGGGTCTGAGAATATGGAAGTTTAGATCATAAAAATCTAGAGTGTTATTTGGTCTGGAAAAATGTTTCAGGGTTAATAAAGGCAAAAAAGATTAGAGAGTCTTAAGTAAATTATTTAAGGCATATAAATATAGCTTATAATGATATAAAAATATTTTAAAGCATATTAAAAATGGGAGATACTTTAGATTTCTCCCCCCTCTTTGCTACTGTTGTGCTTATGTTATAAGATTTCAGAAGTTCAGAGTTTTGGCATTAATCAATAGAGTTCTGATAAGTTGATGGAGCACTGACTGCTTATTATTCAGTCACCACCTTGAGATTTTAATTTCCTTTGGTTGTCTTCTGGAGATAGACTTAAAGGTACTTCTCGTCATGTTAAAAACATCTATTTAATGTGTATATGTGACCCAAAAAGTCATAGCTTTTAGTGTGGTATTCTTAATATCTGCCATTTCTGGGGTAGACTTTGACACAACAATATCTTAAACCTATTCCTTCTAGTTACTTTATAAAGAAAAATCCAAGCATCCAGGGTTTAGCACTAAAGCCAGTAATGTATTTCTGCCTAACTTGCCAGTGTAAACATGGAGATGGGGGCTAATAGTAGATGCTGAGTGTATGAAAAATGGCCAAGCTCCATTCGTAGCTGATTACCAACAGCTGTGCCCACAGAAGATGTGTTAGACTTCCAGACTGTGGACACACTTAAGTTGTTTATAAAAGATACAAAACAAACAGCTGGCTGGTTCCCATTCCGTTGGATATAGTTTTACCTGTTACTTTCAGAATGTTGTTGTATTAGATTTGCTGATATGTTACTTTTCTGAGTTTTTTAAATACATATTTCCTTCTGTGTACCAAAAAAAAAATTCATATGAGTTTCAGGATGTGACCTGGATCTGGCATAGCTCAAAAGGATTGCAGATGAGATTTTCCCTGGTCCTTCCCATTCAATAGACAAATTTTAACTTCTGTCTCCAGTCTGAATTTGTCTCATCAGATTTTCACCTGTTTGACTCTGTTCTGGGATCAGCTATGGACTGCAAGCTAATCTGGACTTCCTGGAAACTGACATGATTGCTCCCTGCCTCTTCGGGTGGATCAAATAACCAGATGCTTGGGACTGCCCTATTGCCCAGCCTTTGACAGGCATTTCAGTGTCGCTAGCTTCTGATGCTAACAGTCCAATGGTTAGCACTGAAGAAGCTCCAGAAGATGAATCTTTGCCCATATCCCACCTAGCAGGTTGAGATGCTAAGTCAAAAGGGGCTGGCTCCCTGGCATTAGCTATTATCTTGGGCATCTGCTTAGATAAAATGGAAACTAATATTGCAGCAACTGGACTAAAAGCCTAGAGAGACCCTAGAGAGAAAGGATAATAGTTCTCCTTGGCTTACTACCCCTATATCCACCCCTACTCATTTTGATTTTTATCTTTGGGCCTTGTATTTTCAATTGCTTAATGGCTTTCATAAAGAAATGCTTGAGAGCAATATAGCTAATGGTACTCAGATCCCATTGTAAAAAGGTAAATCTACAAAATACAAGGGGTCATATCTGGAAGACCCAAGATTGGGTCTTCAAATGATCATGGGAAAGGGGGAAATGAGAGACCAAAAGATTAAAAATCAGCTATTATTAATTAAGGCCTGAACTAGGTGGGTGGAGAGGTCCAGTAATGCCCTGAGGGGAAGGACCGCCTTACTGCATTCCTTTCCCACTAACTAGAGATACAGTTGCTAGGAAACTGGCCCATCCCCCTAGGGAGGAACACCAGGTCATTAATGGTCTGGGGACCTTCCTATAGCAAGTCAATTAAAAATGTAGCATTTTGACCAATAGATGCTTGCCAGGCAGGGATCACCCCTGCCTTGGGCATGCTGGGATAGACGAGAATCTTTAAATCACCCAACTAACCTGAGCACAGGGCTCTCAGCTCCCACCGCTTTGGCAGTGGGTGTGTGTGTGTGTGTGAGCCCAAGTTGCACCTTGTAATTTGTAATAAAAAGAAGCTCATGTATTTACAGCAGAGTCTAGTTATTCCTGGTATTTTGGGGTTCGTGAACTGGCCAGAACAGCATATGCCTTTAAGCCTAGCAGGCAGAAGTAGGATCTAGGTGAGTTCAAGGCCACCCTGATCTACAAAGCAAGTCCAGGACAGCCAGGGCTATACAGAGAACCCTGTCTTAAAAAAGCTATACAAACAAACAAACAGATAAATGTAGGACTAGGGAGTTGACTCAGCATTAACAGCACTGGCTGCTCTTATAGAGTACTCGGGATGGATGCCCAGCACTCATATGGTGGCTTCACACTGCATGTAACTTGAATTCCAAGGGATCCACCATCCTATTCTGGCCTCTGCTGGCACATGGTGCATAGACATACATGAAAGCAAAACACTCATACATAAAAATAAATAAAACTAAAAAAAAATAGAAATTTTCAAAATGCAGTAAGTGTTAAATTTTAAAACACTAAAATCTAAAAAATGAAAGGGAGCTCTGTTTTAAAAGAGGGGTAGGAGGCTAGAGAAATGCTTCAGTTTAGACCACATACTGCAGCCCGGAACAGTGACACACACCTGTAATCTCAGCACTCTGGGAGGCAGAAGCAGGCAGATCTCTGTGAGTTCAAAGCCAGCCTGGTTCACAAAGTGAGTCCAGGACAGCCAGGACTATACAAAGAAACCCTGTCTCGAAAAAACAAACAAAAACAAAATGAAAGAGCACATACTGCTCTTGCAGAGTGCCTGAGTTTTGTTCCCAGTACTCTTGTTAGGCATTTTCAGAACTGTCTGTAACTCCAGCTCTAGGGAATCCATCCAGGTGATGCCCTCTTCTGACTTCTTCAGGTACCTGTAGTCACATTCATAAGCCGACACATAGATACATACATATACACATAATTAAAAACAAATAAAAGGGGAGAGATATTTTGGCTGGAAATCAGACAAAGGTTGCAATCTGAAGGTTCAAACGGAGAAGTTGCGTCTCAGGACTGGTGAAGATTAGGCATCACAAATTCTCCAGGCAAACTGGAGGGCTTTCTTTTCTTCCTCCCTCCTCTGCACTCCCCATTCCAGGCATAGCTCACATTCCTGCCATATCCTTCCTTTATCTTTATGCCTGCACTTATTCACCCAGTCCTACCCTTGTCACTCAATCCCCCAGAGTTGAGGACATGATCTTCTAGATGTGCTGCCAGATATATCTGGAGAATTAAGTCCACACAAAACCAGCTAGCTGATCCCATGGAGAAGGGGACTGCATTTGAATAGATGCTTCTTTGTGATTGGGTGGGCATGTTGGGCTCCATCAGTCACACACACTAGCTGTAATTCAAGATTCAGCAGGATATCTAGCAAATGACACCCATGTCCAATTGGGATTCTGACTTTGAAGATCACCTGTATGAACAGAAAAACATGCTCGTGGATCAGAGCAGGAAACCAGGACCTTCACAAAGCAGGAAAAGAAGCAGAGATTGGTACACAAAGCTTCTAGAGAAGAACTATTTTGTACCAGTTGTCTGGGAGAGCACAAGGAAATGACTCCCGCATTATTTTGCCTCCCCCATTGTAACCAGTTCCTGGAGTGGCCGTTCCCTGGCCTCACAGGGGCAGGAAGCTGGAGTGGAGCAAGTCAGCAATGTGAGTATTGCTAGATGTCTAGGCTGTGTGGAGACTCGGCTACCTCAGAAAAGCTCTCTCTATAGGGGACTGTATTATTGATGACAGGGGTATCTGCTCATTCCGTCACACCCTCACCTCACCCTGGGCCACACTGGATGCATTTCCAGAGTGGTGAGTAAGCAGTTCAGGATGCAAGACCAATCAAATCTAGGATCATCTACACTTTCACTTCTTTTTGAAACAGGTTCCCACTATTCAGCTTCAGTTGACCTCAGTGAGAACCTCCTGCCTCAATCTCTTAGGTGCTTGAGATTACTCAAATGTGCCCCATCGAGAACCATACTGTCATTTTCTTACAATTAGCAGTTCCTTCAGTCCAAGGCCTTTTTCAAGATCTCAAGCCCCATCTAATATTGTTTGAAACCTGTATGTTCCACACCAGAAGGAGCTACAGTGAACAGCTGTATTTAAGCTTTGCATCTATCTTAATGACCTTTCTCAGGATTGGATTTAAGGAGAAAACACTCCCCTGGCAGTCAAAGAAAGCAGGTAAGTACTGACAGGATCTCAAAGGACATGTGAAATTTAGCCAGCTATGATGGCCATGTTGGGTCCTTGTCCTGGTATTCACCAGGATACCTCTCCCCACCAGCCTCAGTCTCTCAGTGGCCACCTGAAGAAGCAGCTATACCCACTATTCTGGACACCAGCAGGCCCATTCAAAGGGAAGGCTAGAGAGGCTATGGAAGTCACACTCAGCCCCGGCTCATTCCAGCCAGGGAGGCCATACACACACTTAACCCAAGGCTCTAAGAAGTAAGACTTGCACCAGCAACCTGGGTGAGACTAAGTCTCTGTGAAAACTGGGCACTTTGTTACCTCTGCTTGTCTGCCTGGTTTTTCTATGATGGGGAGCCCACTCCATTCCTCACAGGCATGTATGTTAACTCTGAAAACTTGCTCTTGTTCTTGTCCTTGGAAAGTTTCTGGGGTTTCACATCCCAAGCATTAACTTTCTATCTGATAGGGCATCCTCGGAAGCCAAACTCTGCCCAGAACCTTCTAGATGCTGGCATCACCATCATCTGGCCTGCTGGAATGAATGCTTACCTCAAAATTAATTAAAAATGTCTTTGAGTAGCAGAGGACAAGATGGGAACCCAATAAGAAAAGAGCATAAAATCAGTGTGGAATGATGGAGTGAGAGGGCTCGCACATCACTTCTAAATGTCACGAATGTTTGATTCCTCACACCCTCATTTATTTATTTACTTATCTATCTATCTATCTATCTATCTATCTATCTATCTATCTATCTAT